>NC_056725.1:1982862966-1982925466 GCF_019279795.1 Protopterus annectens | reverse complement strand
AGGCTGCAGAGAGCTGAATAAGCGACTTTTCTTGATACTAAGTATATTTTTGTTGCTTTCCACATCTGAATACCTAGCAACCGTATTTTGCCTGCCTTTCTGTTACAGTGAAGCTGGTTTTACTGCATTTAACTTAATATTGCACTTGGAATCCTTGTTTGTTACTATTTGACTGTATTTGTAGCAAATTCTTCTGTGTAAGCTGTAGTAGCTGATTCATAGCATTTATAAGTGTTTGCTATACCTGTTTCTGCCTGTTTTGTGAAAAAAAAGAAAAAATATCTCTTGTTTTTCCTGCTTTACTAGTTTAGTCCAGTTTCAGAGTTGCTGATTCCTGGGCTTTGGTTGTAGTTCCTGTGTACTGTTTCCTTGCCTTATTTGGGGAAGGGAAGCTACCTTGCTTTCCTGCTTTACTAGTTTAGTCCAGTTTCAGAGTTGCTGATTCCTGGGCTTTGGTTGTAGTTCCTGTGTACTGTTTCCTTGCCTTATTTGGGGAAGGGAAGCTACCTTGCTTACCAGTGGGAGTGGGAAGCATTGAGCTGCCTTTGTCCAGTTTTGTGAGGTTTCAGCCAGTAACTAGTAGTTTATTGGTCGTTTTGGGCCAGTTTCTAGCTTTTTCCAGCCCCGTGGTATAAAACTTTCAGCTTGTACCTACTCAGCACAGACTCCACGTGGGCCAGCAGAGTAATCCAGGCTGCAGAGAGCTGAATAAGCGACTTTTCTTGATACTAAGTATATTTTTGTTGCTTTCCACATCTGAATACCTAGCAACTGTATTTTGCCTGCCTTTCTGTTACATTGAAGCTGTTTTTACTGCATTTAACTTAATATTGCACTTGGAATCCTTGTTTGTTACTATTTGACTGTATTTGTAGCAAATTCTTCTGTGTAAGCTGTAGTAGCTGATTCATAGCATTTATAAGTGTTTGCTGTACCTGTTTCTGCCTGTTTTGTGAAAAAGAAAAAAGAAAAAAATATCTCTTGTTTTTCCTGCTTTACTAGTTTAGTCCAGTTTCAGAGTTGCTGATTCCTGGGCTTTGGTTGTAGTTCCTGTGTACTGTTTCCTTGCCTTATTTGGGGAAGGGAAGCTACCTTGCTTTCCTGCTTTACTAGTTTAGTCCAGTTTCAGAGTTGCTGATTCCTGGGCTTTGGTTGTAGTTCCTGTGTACTGTTTCCTTGCCTTATTTGGGGAAGGAAGCTACCTTGCTTACCAGTGGGAGTGGGAAGCATTGAGCTGCCTTTGTCCAGTTTTGTGAGGTTTCAGCCAGTAACTAGTAGTTTATTGGTCGTTTTGGGCCAGTTTCTAGCTTTTTCCAGCCCCTGGTATAAAACTTTCAGCTTGTACCTACTCAGCACAGACTCCACGTGGGCCAGCAGAGTAATCCAGGCTGCAGAGAGCTGAATAAGTGACTTTTCTTGATACTAAGTATATTTTTGTTGCTTTCCACATCTGAATACCTAGCAACTGTATTTTGCCTGCCTTTCTGTTACATTGAAGCTGTTTTACTGCATTTAACTTAATATTGCACTTGGAATCCTTGTTTGTTACTATTTGACTGTATTTGTAGCAAATTCTTCTGTGTAAGCTGTAGTAGCTGATTCATAGCATTTATAAGTGTTTGCTGTACCTGTTTCTGCCTGTTTTGTGAAAAAAAGAAAAAAAGAAAAAATATCTCTTGTTTTTCCTGCTTTACTAGTTTAGTCCAGTTTCAGAGTTGCTGATTCCTGGGCTTTGGTTGTAGTTCCTGTGTACTGTTTCCTTGCCTTATTTGGGGAAGGAAGCTACCTTGCTTTCCTGCTTTACTAGTTTAGTCCAGTTTCAGAGTTGCTGATTCCTGGGCTTTGGTTGTAGTTCCTGTGTACTGTTTCCTTGCCTTATTTGGGGAAGGAAGCTACCTTGCTTACCAGTGGGAGTGGGAAGCATTGAGCTGCCTTTGTCCAGTTTTGTGAGGTTTCAGCCAGTAACTAGTAGTTTATTGGTCGTTTTGGGCCAGTTTCTAGCTTTTTCCAGCACCCCGGTATAAAACTTTCAGCTTGTACCTACTCAGCACAGACTCCACGTGGGCCAGCAGAGTAATCCAGGCTGCAGAGAGCTGAATAAGCAACTTTTCTTGATACTAAGTATATTTTTGTTGCTTTCCACATCTGAATACCTAGCAACTGTATTTTGCCTGCCTTTCTGTTACATTGAAGCTGTTTTTACTGCATTTAACTTAATATTGCACTTGGAATCCTTGTTTGTTACTGTTTGACTGTATTTGTAGCAAATTCTTCTGTGTAAGCTGTAGTAGCTGATTCATAGCATTTATAAGTGTTTGCTGTACCTGTTTCTGCCTGTTTTGTGAAAAAAAAAAAAAAAAAAAAGAAAAAAATATCTCTTGTTTTTCCTGCTTTACTAGTTTAGTCCAGTTTCAGAGTTGCTGATTCCTGGGCTTTGGTTGTAGTTCCTGTGTACTGTTTCCTTGCCTTATTTGGGGGAAGGGAAGCTACCTTGCTTTCCTGCTTTACTAGTTTAGTCCAGTTTCAGAGTTGCTGATTCCTGGGCTTTGGTTGTAGTTCCTGTGTACTGTTTCCTTGCCTTATTTGGGGGAAGGGAAGGTGCCTTGCTTACCAGTGGGAGTGGGAAGCATTGAGCTGCCTTTTGTCCAGTTTTGTGAGGTTTCAGCCAGTAACTAGTAGTTTATTGGTCGTTTTGGGCCAGTTTCTAGCTTTTTCCAGCCCCCTGGTATAAAACTTTCAGCTTGTACCTACTCAGCACAGACTCCACGTGGGCCAGCAGAGTAATCCAGGCTGCAGAGAGCTGAATAAGTGACTTTTCTTGATACTAAGTATATTTTTTGTTGCTTTCCACATCTGAATACCTAGCATCTGTATTTTGCCTGCCTTTCTGTTACATTGAAGCTGTTTTTACTGCATTTAACTTAATATTGCACTTGGAATCCTTGTTTGTTACTATTTGACTGTATTTGTAGCAAATTATTCTGTGTAAGCTGTAGTAGCTGATTCATAGCATTTATAAGTGTTTGCTGTACCTGTTTCTGCCTGTTTTGTGAAAAAAAAGAAAAAAAGAAAAAAAAAATATCTCTTGTTTTTCCTGCTTTACTAGTTTAGTCCAGTTTCAGAGTTGCTGATTCCTGGGCTTTGGTTGTAGTTCCTGTGTACTGTTTCCTTGCCTTATTTGGGGGAAGGGAAGCTACCTTGCTTACCAGTGGGAGTGGGAAGCATTGAGCTGCCTTTTGTCCAGTTTTGTGAGGTTTCAGCCAGTAACTAGTAGTTTATTGGTCGTTTTGGGCCAGTTTCTAGCTTTTTCCAGCCCCCTGGTATAAAACGCGCTAACGCGATTTAGAGCGATTTAGCACGGAGCTGCCACTGTTGCACACTAGGACAGTGCCGGCTAAGCAGGTTTAAACTATTCGGGCTACCTAAAGTCCACTCTTCAAATTTTCCCTTAAAACTACCTTCCTCGAACTATACTACTGATCAAATCAGCGTATCCTATAACTAAAAAGATCAACTCTACTTGACTCCAAGTAGACTATTCTCTATCTATTAAACCTAGCACTTGCTCCTACAGTACTTATTACCTTGATACGGCACTCTTGTCATAGATAGTACCCCAAAAAGCAAACCCCCATTTCTCGGTCACCCACGTCCCCGGAATCTTTTTTAAAGTTTTTCGTCTACCCTTCTAGCATGTCGAGGGATCAGTTGCTAGTGTCCTCTCCTGCTCAGCTGGTGAACCTGGGAATATTGAGGCAATGTTTCAATTGCCTCATGTACACAGACAACCCTTTCCTCCTCCCACAAAACACAAATACATGCGAGAGATGCAACTATACGGCCAAACTGGAGGCTGAGCTCTCTCAACATAGGACTGGCAAGACCAGTCAGGAGGAGAAGGTTACCACACACACTATAGACCCAGTCTCACATAGTACCATTACAACCTCAAATCATACACATAAACACACAAAGACATACTCGAGGCTCTGATCAAAAATCTACCAAAACAGCAGAGGCCACCAAAGCAGACACCCAAACAACCACCACCTCAGAACACAACACCCGCAACACATAGACCTCACAGTCAGAGTGTCAAACAGTCACAGCCCTTAAGGCCAAACACAATGCCAGACACACTAGTCATTGGTGACTCCATAGTCAGACACACTGATGTCCTGCTCACCAGACTGAGTAAGGAGAAGGTCACAGTAAGCTGCCTGTCGGGCGCTAGAATCCACCACATAACGCAAGCACTCAGGTCTCTCAACAGCAGGTACAAATATGACTCAGTCATTGTCTACGCTGGTGTAAACGACCTGAGACGTACCTCCTTGGACTACATGAAAAGAGACATTGAGGAGCTCTCTGATTATGTAGCCCAGGCAGGTATGACCCTGACCTTGAGCAGTATCCTACCTTCACCAAGAATGATGCCACAATACAGAGATAAGATGATCAGCTTTAACAATTGGCTTAAACACTGGTGTCATTCAAAGAGGATCCAGTATCTGTCTGCCTGGGATGACATGCTGGACAAGCCACGCTGCTTCGCAAGGGATGGCTTGCACCTGTCACCCTGGGATTCGGATATTGGCAAAGGCTCTTGCCACCCCATAGTGCCTTTTTAGGCAAGGCTCAAATTCTAAACCTACCACCCTAGAACACAAAAAGGAAAAAACTAAGGGTAATGCTGCTCAATGCCAGAAGTCTAAATCTCAAAATGCACGCACTCGAGGCCCTTCTCAGTATGGAGAACATCGATGTCTGTGCTGTGACAGAAACCTGGTTCAAGGCTCCTGAGAGCACCCCAGCGCTATCAGGTTTTACCTCATATCATGCGTTCCGGCCCCAAAATCCGGACAATACCAAGAAAGGAGGGGGGGTAACCATAATCATCAAGGACACCCACACCTCAAGACTGGTGGCAACGCACGATGCATCGGAGACCATCCAGGTGCAATTAACCATAGGCAAGACTGCTCTGCAAATTGTAGCATGTTACAGGCCACCCTCACAAACTCAGGAAACTCACATGGCCTTCCTGAAAACACTAGAGGGGATAAATGTATCACCAAACACCATCATACTAGGTGACTTCAATTACCCTAATATAGACTGGGAACACTACTCAAGCCCAAGCACCCTAGCCCAAATGTTCCTGGAATTCATAAACTCAAATGCCATGGAACAACTAGTCACCATCCCCACAAGAGGAGATAACATACTTGATCTCATCATCACGAACATGGGAGCACAATGTTCAACACCGGAAGTATACCTCACTGGTGAGATCAGATCACAAACTAATCTCACTGGAGGTCCTCATCCCACCCCACCTGAAATAAAAAGACCACAGTAAAGAACTTCTCAAAAGCCGACTTCACACTTCTAAAGACTAGTGTGGTCTCCTTTCAGGCCCCCGAGCCGGCGGAAAACAATACTCAAGCCGCTGAATAACTTACAAACTCCTTCTACCAGCACCTGCAGGACTGCATGGATAAGGCAATCCCAAGCAAAACAAAGACTCTTTGTACCAAAGGCAAGCGTCCAGTCTGGTGGACCCCAGCCATAAACAAACTCTACAACAAAAGGAGGAAGCTACTACAAGATAGAGCAAAATCCTTAAAAGGTAAGACACCCTTGATCACTATAAGTAAAAAACTAAGAGCTCTCATAAAATCATCCAAAGCAAATTTCGAGAGAAAAATAGCTAAAGACTCAAAAGACAATCATAAGGCCTTCTTTAGCTATGTTAGAAACCTGGGAGGAAACTCCCAGATATGCTCAGAACTAGTTCAAAATGATGTGAAGATTACTGATCCTACAGACATTGCCAACATACTGGCTGACAGGTTCAGTGCAAACTTCTCCCCCCCCCCCAAAAGGAGAGATATCTATACCAAATTAGTGCAGACCCCCCAACATCTCCAGCGCCCCAGTGAGTACTGCTCTCTCCAAAGCAAAAACACAGCATCCATGGGACCCGATGGTGTCCCGGCTGTGTGCTCCACGAACTCAATGAGGAATTAAACCCACAGCTAGGACAGCTGTTTAATCAAAGTCTTACCTCTGGATACGTACCCAGGGAGTGGCGCACTGCAACTGTGGTCCCACTTCACAAAGGCGGTGCCTCCACAGACCCTGGAAATTACCGCCCATTAGCTTGACAAGCCTTATCTGCAAAGCCATGGAGAGGATCATAATGGACCTCATAAATAAAGACATAGGGAATTTGCAGACTTTGGATCCAACCCAGTTTGGCTTTGTCAAAGGCAGATCATGCCTTTTAAACTTGGTTGACTTTTTGAAACAGTCACCAAAGCCATTGATGAGGAAAGGCAGTCCATACAGCCTACCTCGATCTGGCTAAGGCCTTGATACAATACCCCACTCGGGTATCATTGAAAAACTCATCAGCTTAAATGTTAACCCATACATCACAAGATGGGTTGCAAACTGGCTGAGTGACAGAACCCACAGGGTCAGAGTTGCTGGCGCCATGTCAGACTCAAAGCCTGTCACAAGTGGTGTCCCACAGGGCTCAGTCCTGGGCCCACTCTTGTTTGGCATTTACTTTTCTGAAGTACAAGCAAACACAGGAGGGTTATGGCTGACAAAGTTTGCAGATGACTGCAAACTGGGCCATAGTAGAAAACACATCTGACACAGATATCCTTCAGAAGGGTCTCACAGAAATGGATAACTGGTGCCAGAGCCACGGCCTAAAGTTAAATGCCAAAAAATGCATAGTCATACCCTTTGGGAAAAACAAGGTTACCCCTAGCTACCAAATAGGTGGCAATCCACTGAGCACAGAAGAAGTTATCAGGGACCTGGGGACCCAGGTTGATAGTAGTCTGTCATTCGACACCCATGTAGCTAAAGTAATTAGGAAGTCCTTCTACATTGCCCACCTTATCATGAAGGGATTCTCATCTAGATCAAGGGAGGTCATAGTCTCCCTTTACTCATCACTCATCAGACCAATGATTGAGTACAATGCCCCATTCGGAATGTATCTGACCCGACACTTGCAGCAGCTGGAGAGGCCACAAAGTTCCTCACCAAAAGGATAAAGGGTCTCAAAAATCTGTCCTATGCTGCCCGACTGAAAGAACTCCAGCTCTATTCAGTCGCACCGCTTGCTCAGAGGTGACCTTTGCCTAACATACAAGGCCATGTCAAACCCAGATTTGATGAATATGCTTCACCTCAAAAATCTAGATCCATCAGAGCCACAAGGCGGAGACTTAAACCTCGACACGGCTATTAATAGGACGTGCTGGAGGGATAGATTCATCACCCAAAGACTCCCTATGCTGTGGAACAAAATCCCGGTACATGTGAGGCAGAGCACCTCGCTGGCCTTGTTCAAGAGAAATCTTGACCAATGGATGGGAGATCGCAGATATACCCCAGGAATTACCTCAGTGTCACTGCTCGACAGAGGCACAGCAAAATAATGGGTATAGTTCCCCATACTAAAGGGGTGGTGTAAGCCACAAAACAATGGGCTAGGCTTATAAATGCCCTCGGGCAGATAGCCTAGTATGAACCTATGAACCTATGAACCTATGAGTGAAGAGAAGTTTTTTTTGTTTGTTTTTGGAGGGGGTTGGGGCTAATAGAAGCTGGGAGTTATAGCTCTGAGGCTCTAAAGAGAGGATGCATTTCTGTTTTAGTTTCTCTAACTTTTCTTTTCTTATTTTTAAAGAAACATCTTTATTTAATTATCACTTATGACATAGGCAAACACACATTTATATTAATGAAAACAAACCATATTGACATATTTTCAGTTGCAAACATTATATATTATATATAATCATCTACAGTCATTGTCAGACAAACATTACATAGCTTGCTCAATTACTGTCTTTCCTTAAACCCCAATCCTCCTCCAAAACATTATTCTGTATGCATCATTCCCACAATTTCCATTTCTATGTAATTTGTTCCTATCCTTTTCAAAAGATCCCACTTCCAGTTCTGTTAAGTCTGTTACTATGCTAACTGCTTCTAATATGGTCAGTATAGGCTTTGATTTCCATTTTCTAGTACCTGATATTTTGGCAGCCACCAGAATTAAACCCAGCAAGCCCTAAATATAACTAGGCAATTCTGATTCTGTATCATCACAGCTCAAAAAATCATTTCCTTGGTTATAACAATTTACTCACCCATTTTGTTTTCACAGAGTAGTCTGCATGGAATTGTTAGAGTCTGCGCACTTATTACACTCCCAAAAATATGTTCCCTATTACCGATTTCTTCCATATCACACCTCTAAAATTTACAATCTGCCTAAAGAAAAATTCTTTGGAATCTGCTTGGGGTATAAACATATCTATACAAACACTTCCAAGCAAAGATCCTGAATCTTCTAGACTTTGTTGCATATTTGGAAGCCATACATATATCCTCCCGTTGCTTGTAACTTTTCAGTAGTTTTACCTGAACATATGAGTGCTGAATCATCTGCAAAGACATTTTTGGTAGATTAATGTACAATCATTAATGATAACATTAAATAAGAGTAGTCCTAGGATGCAGCCTTGTGAAACCCCTACAGATATAGGAAGAAAGGAGGAGATGTCAGTAGTCTATCTGACTGCCTGGTGTCTGTCAGGTAAGTAACTGATGAACCATGACAGGGATGGACTCTCTAGTCTGAGGGGAAAAGTCTGTTAAGACATTTAGGATGGGATACTGTATCAAAGACTTTGTATAGGTTAAGGAATACTGCTGTTGCTAATTCACCAGTGTTATGGTGCTGATTAATATGAGTACAGAAACTGAGGCATGCAGTGTTAGTTCTGTGATGTTGGGCAGGAGAAGTAAATTATTTTCCAGTACATATTTTAGTAATTGGTGATGGATGGATTTCCATAAGATTTTGGCTAGGCTGGAGGGGATAGTAATGGGAGAATATCTGGTGAAGTCTACAGAGTGCCCACCTTTATGAAGTGGAAAACTGTAGGATTTCTTCCATAACAGAGACATAGCTCTCTTTGATGGAGTGACTGATTAGAATACAAACTAGGTAAATTACTGCATCCATTGCTAGTTTAATATATTCAGGAGCATGATTATGTGTGGCAAGACTGGTAGGTTTCAGTCTGAGGAGAAGTTTTATTTTGATTTAGGAAGTTTGCATAAGTTTGAGCAATACTGTATATGGCTGTTAAACAGATTCCTGTACAGCTATAGAGGAAACTGTGTCTTTCAAGAGTGAGGCAACAGTTTGAATGAAAAAAAGTATTGAATTGGCTAGTTTTACTTTCTGTGAAGTTGATTGTTGTGGTAGTTGGTTGGGTTATATGTCCAGGGTTAATGAGTTTGTTTATTGATAAGAATATTTTAAGATTAATATGACCTGTATTTTGTTGACTGATGTAGTAAGATATTTTATATGATTTGATCTTTAGTCCTGTTAGTGTTCACAGTAGTATCTGTTTTCATGCCATCAACTGTTAGGTAAGCTAATCCTATATGCCACTATTGTGCTCCACAATTACATTTCCAGATACAAACCTCTGCCTATCTAGTTCATAGGTTCATAGGCGTGTACTAGGCTAATGGCCCTGGAGCCTTTACAAGCCTAGCCCATAGGATTACCCTGGCATCACACAAGATCTGTTGGATAAGCCACCACTAACCTAGCACTATAGTCATATACACACTCTTACTAATTAGTCATTGCTAGATATGAACATCTGCCTAAGTCCTCAATCTTGAGAACTTTGTGGTAACTGCTGACATGAGAGAAGTCTCACTTCAAATGTGATACAGAACATAGGGATGACATCATCATTGTGTTGCAAAGCAGATATTTGACCTAAAGGAGACAGAAATTGTTGGGTGAGCCCTCTCCCAGTTTAAATGTTTTGTCTGAATGAAACTGAACACATCAAATCTGTTAGATAAGTCACTCCTACCTAGCACTATAGTCACTCTAGTTAGTTATGGCTGGATTTGAACACTTGGCTATCTAAATTCATATGCTAAACAACATTGTATCAACCACCAATGCCATTGGAGAATTCTCACTGCTAGTGTGAGCAGAATACATTTATAGGGAAGGCCTTATCATTGTGTTATAAAGTAGGTGTTTGGACTAAAAGGAACTGAAATTACTGGGGAGCTCTTCCCTAGTATAAATGGATCTTCTGCTTAGAAGTGTTCACATCAGATCTGCTGGATAAGCAAGTCCTACCTAGCACTAAAGTCACACACAAATATTAGTAATTTATTGCTAGAGTTAAATGCCTGCTTTCCTAAGTACACACTCTAGAGAACACTGTATTAACTGCTGACACCATACACAATATTTTACTACAAGTACGAGACAGAATGCATTTGAAGGAAAGACCTCTTCTTTGCGTTGCAAAACAGATGTTTAGCCCAAAAGGGAATGAAAGTGTTGGGGGTGGTGGTTCTGTGTCATCATTTAAACATCTATCAAGATCATTATAGCAAAGTGTTCATAATATGGAAAATGAAGGGCCATGGGTCTCCAATGTCCACATATTTACAGAATGACCAGATGCTTAATTCATGTTGTTGTGTCCATCATACTATTTGTGCTTTCCAATCAAATCAATGAATTGTAAAGTTACTACATAATAAATTACACCTATGTTTTTGACTTCATACCTTCATAAAATCCATGGTTATGCTAAATATTGTTGTAGCAACTTTGTAAGAGTATCGAACCAATGACTGTAATCTGCCACTAATTGTTGAGCCTTTGTCTCACCATTACTTTTGGTCTTATCTAGATAAACATAACAAAGTAGGAGCAGAAAGCTGACAATCAAAACAAGTAAGATAAAGGAAAAGTAAAGACCAGCAGGATGGAGTACACTTTAATAAAATAATAGGGTTGGGAGGGTGGCTTACAAACACAAGGTGCAGGGTTTGAGTCTCACAAGCGATAATTGTCTAGGCTTAAAATGGTTTGCAAGGGCAGTTAGCTTAGTACTAAACTATGAAAAGAAAAGTAAAAGCGCTTTCGCAGCACACTGTTGCTTTTTCAGCTCTAACAATCATTTAAAATTAAAACATATATAACACAATCAATTTAATTAAATCAATTCATTAAAACAATGAATTAAAATAGAAGCAATCACCATTTTAGACCTTTAGACCTTAAAGAAAGTCTTAAAGGGACATTTTCATTTAGTACCATACCCCTATTAGCTGCCAAAAAGAAAATCTATTTTATCTCTAAACATTCAGTACGAGTTTTTGTGTCACCACCCCTAATTGTATTCTAGTATATTTCTAATACCTAGAGCTTAAATCTATGTGTTGGGTATTCTTTAATAATATGTCTTGCTAGTGCATTCCTATGATCTCCCTTACTAATAGCACAAACATACTCCCTAATATGGTCTTTCAAACACCTATTGGTTTTCACATTATATAAATTACAGACCTCACACATAGCTAAATAAACCGAGTCTCTCATGCCACAATCAGTATAGATCCCAAATTCAAAAAATTATGCTGGTCTTTGCTTTTCTTTTATCTTATCTAGATCTAGATCTTATCTAGATATCTTGCACTGAGAAGTGGAAAGGTATGACCTGGGGAGGGTTACTGGTAGAGCACATAAATGAATAAACAGAATACTCTGGGACAAGGGAAAATGCTATGAGAAAGAAAACCTTAAGTAATGTTTGACAAACTGCTTGATTTGTGCATGAGCCTGTACAATTAGTAGTCTCTAGACCTGAGCATTAGCTAAGCACACCATGCATAAGGTAAACTTCAGATATTAAAACTCATACAGTTAGATGGAATATGAGAACAGTATGAAGCAAGGGAGTATGTGTGCATCACACTTCAGTACAGTATTGAGAATTAAACATCCCATATAGAGTGTATTAAATCATGCAGCCTGCTAAATATAGATTAATTTTATCCTCATACTGCCATCAGTCCTGATTTCTGATACACAGTGTGGCCAAGTACAGTTGTGTGTAACAATTGCATTGCCATGGTCAAAGGTAAAATCTTTAGCATTTGCCATAGGGTGTGAACTGTCATTTACTGTCATTTAGTATTGGTGTGGGATGCTAAGTGTTGCACAAATTCTGAGTAGAAAAATAGAAGATTGGGTTTATGGGTCATTTCTGGCCATGTGTGGCATGTTAATCTATTTTTTTTCAACAGATTAAAGGTGAGGAAAAGGGGTTGATGGGAAAGTGATGAAAATGGAGGGAAAGCAGAGGGTAGGACACTGGGTGTAGAATAATGGAATGTGCATGATGGTGGTGGGAGAGCACCATGGCTATCCACTTTTTCACAAGCTAGAATTGCACTTCTACAAATAATTGGAGGAATTTGGATAGTCACCACATCAGAGGTGTGTGACAACAATGTCATATTGTTTGGTCAGCTTAGCTAAATCAGGTGTGTCATACATACAGACACAGGCAAAGTAAAGAGTATGGGGTATACATGTTTTTGGAGACAGGTGCCCTTTTTTGTTTTTTGAGAGAAAGAGACAGAGAGAGAGGAAAGAGGTACATTTGGGAAGATAGAAACATGAGGGGTAGGTAGGTAGGGTAGTTTAGGTGGCAGGTACCAATATACAGGGCATACAAGGCAGGCAGGGATGGTGATGGACACAATGTGTTGGGGGACACAATGATATTGGATAAGAATGGGACTTTGGAAGTGTATCCCTATCCAGCATGAGTATAGTGATAACCTAGTCCTCACCTTCTGAACTATCATCACTGCCTTCTGTCACAGACACATTGGATTGTGCTGGATTGGACATTGATTTGCTATTTGATGCAAGTTTTTTTCCTGTTCTGCTAATATGGCCATGGAAGGCCTTCTCCACTATCTCCTCAACCAGCACTGTCAGCCCTGTCAGCTCCTGACTGGTGGTATAATCGCCACAGCCCCTGGCACTACCTCTAGTGGTTACCAGTGAACTAGCCCCAAGACAGAGCTATCTGATGCAGTTGCAGTAGGTAGTACAGGAACTGTAGAGGCAATATGGCCATGTTTATAGTTTCATAGTTTAGTACTAGGCTATCTGCCCTGGGGCATTTGTAAGCCTAGCCATAGTGATGTGGCTTTCGCCACCCCATGAAATGGTACAAAAATGTACAGAATAGATTTAGAATACTGTGCCTCTGTCTAGTAGTGACACAGTGAAGGTCCCTTTATATAATATAATTAGTTTACTGTGCCCCTGTCTAGTAGGGACACAGAGGTGATCCCTGGGGTAAACTTACGATCTCCCATCCACTCATCAAGATTTCTCTTGAATAGAGTTAGTGAGGCGCTCTGCCTAACATGAACTGGGATTCTGTTCCAGAGCATGGGAAGCCTCTGGGTTATGAATCTATCCCTCCAGCATGTCCTATTCATACTTGTGCCAAGGTTTAAGTCTTTAGCTCTCATGGTTCTGATGGATTTGGATTTTTTGAGGTGGAGCATGTCCAACAGTTCCTGATTGGACATGGCCTTGTACGTCAGGCACAGATCACCTCTGAGCAGGCGGTATGCTACTGAATAGAGCTGGAGTTTCTTTAGTCTGGCAGAATAAGACATATGTTGGAGACCCTTGATCCTCTTGGTGAGGTACTTTTGTGGTCTCTCCAGCTGTTGCAAATGCCGGGTGAGGTACATACCAAATGGGGCATTTTACTCAATCATGGGTCTGATGAGGGAGAAGTATAGGGGTACAATGACATCCTTGGATCTGGATGTGAATCCCTTCATGATAAGGTGTGCAAGGTAGAATGTCTTTCTAACCACTTTGGCAATGTGGGTGTCAAATGAGAGGTCGCTATCGACTTGGGTCCCTAGGTCTCTGATTACTTTTCCCGTACTCAGAGGGTTGCTGTCTATTTGATAATTTGTGGGTACTTTGTTTTTCCCAAAGGGGATGACTATACATTTTTTGGCATTTAGTTTAAGGCCATGACTCCGGCACCAGTTGTCCGTTTCTGTGAGGCCTTTTTGTAGGATGTATGTGTCCGCTGGGTGTATCGACTATGGCGCCTAGTTTGCAGTCATCTGCTAACTTTGTCAGCCACAACCCTCCCATGTTTGCTTTAACATCTGAGAAATAAATGCCGAACAAGAGGAGTCCCAGGACAGATCCCTGTGGGACACCACTTGTGACTGGCTTTGAGTCTGACATTGCTCCAGCGATTTTAACTTTATGGGTTCTGTCCTTTAGCCAGTTTGCAACCCATCTAGTGACATAAGGGTTTACATTTAAGATGTTGAGCTTATTATGAAGCCTGAGTGGGGTATTGTGTCGAAGGCCTTAGCCAAGTCCAGGTAGGCTGTATGGACTGCTTTGCCCTCATCAATGGCTCTAGTGACTGTTTCGAAAAAGTCAACCAGGTTCAAAAGGCAGGATCTGCCCTTTACAAAGCCGAACTGGGTGGGATCAAGTGTCTGTAGGTCCCCAATGTCTCTGTTTATGAGTTCCATAATGATTCTTTCCATAGCTTTGCAGACCAGGCTGGTTAAGCTTATGGGGTGGTAGTTCCCAGGGTCTGTAGAGGAACCCCCTTTGTGGAGTGGGACCACTGTTGCTGTACGCCAGTGTTCAGGTACATATCCTGTAGTAAGGCTAAGGTTAAATAACATTTTTATGTACAGGTTTAGCTTCTCTTGGAGTTCACGTAGCACACAACCCGGGATACGGTCAGGTCCCATTGATGCTGTGTTTTTAGCTTTGCTGAGGGCAGCTCTCACCTGGACATCTGAGATGACAGGGAGATTACATTCAGCTGGGACAAGCATTTCTTCTTTTGGGGGTGAGGGAGGGGAGAAATTTGCACTGAACCTGTCAGCCAGAATGTTGGCAATATCTGTGGGTTCAGTGTATTTTTTGTTGTTGTGAACTAACTGTGAGCATATCTGAGGGTTTCCGCCCAGGTTTCTAACATAGCTGAAGAAGGCTTTGTGGTTATCTTTAGTGTCCTTAGCGATTTTTCTCTCAAAGTTGGCCTTAGATGTTTTTATAAGAGAACGTAGTTTTCTGCAAGTGTTGATCAGAGATGTCTTCCCTTTATGGGATTTTGCTCTGTTGTGCAGTAGTTTCCTTCTTTTGTTATACAATTTGTTAATGGCTGAGGTCCACCAGACAGGATGCTTGCCTTTGGTGGAGAGGGTCTTGGATTTATTTGGGATTGCATGATCCATGCATTCTTGGAGATGTCCATAGAAAGCATTTGTGAAGGAGTCAGCATTTTGGGATGTGGTATCCACTGGCCCAGTGGGCTTAAAGGATACCATCTCAGTCTTAAGAAGAGTGAAGTCTGCTTTTGAGAAGTTTTTCACTGTGGTCTTTTGTGCTGGGGGTGGAGGTGGGATATGTATATCCAGGGTGATTAGTTTCTGGTCAGATCTCACTAGTGAGGGGTATACCTCCGGTGTAGAGCATTTTGCCCCCATGTTTGTGATGATCAGGTCTAGTATATTATCTCCCCTAGTGGGAGAGGTGACTAGTTGTTCCAGTGCATTTGAATTTATGAATTCCAGGAACCTTTGGGCTAGGGTGTTAGGGCTAGAATAATGTACCCAATCTATGTTAGGGTAGTTGAAGTCTGCCAGTATGATGGTATTTTGTGATACATTCATATCCTCCAATGTCTTCAGGAAGGCTGAGTGGGGTTCCTGGGATTGGGAGGGTGGTCTGTAACATGCTACCAGTTGTATAGCAGTTTTGCCTATGGTTAGTTGCACCTGTATGGTCTCCGATGCTTCATGTGTTGCTACTAACCTGGAGGTGTGGGTGTCCTTGATGAATATGGACACTCCCCTCCCTTTGTGGTTTGGCCCTGGTTTTGGGACCGAAAAGCATGATACGAGGTATAGCCTGGTAGCACTGGGGTGCTCTCAGGAGCCTTGAACCAGGTTTCAGTTACTGCACAGACGTTGATTTTCTCCATACTGAGGAGTGCCTCGAGTGCCTGCATCTTGAGATTTAGATTTCTGGCATTGAGCAGCATTACCCTTAGTTTTTTTCCATTTTTTTTTCTAAGGAGGTGGGTCTGTCTTTTGAGCCTTGCCTAAAAAAGGCACTATGGGGGTGGCAAGAGCCTTAGCCAATATCCGGAAGCCCAGTGGTGACAGGTGCAAGCCATCTCTTGCGAAGCAGCGTGGCTTGCCCAACATGTCATCCCAAGCAGACAGACATTGGATCCCCTTAAAATGACACCAGTACTTGAGCCAATTATTAAAGCTGATCATCTTGTCTTTGTATTGTGGCATCATTCTTGGTGAGGGCAAGATGCTGCTCAGGGTCAGGGTCATACCAGCCTGGGCTGCATAATCAGAGAGCTCCTCTATGTCTCTTTTCATGTAGTCCAGGGAGGTACATCTCAGGTCATTCACGACAGCATGGACAATGACGGAGTCATAGTTGTACTTGCTTTGGAGTGACCTGAGTGTGTGTGTTATGTAGCGGATCCTAGCTCCCGATAGGCAGCTCACAGTCACCCTCTCCTTGTTCAGCCTAGTAGGTTCATAGGTTCATAGGTTCATACTAGGCTATCTGCCCGAGGGCATTTATAAGCCTAGCCCATAGTTTTGTGGCTTACGCCACCCCTTTAGTTTGGAGAAACTATGCCCATTATTTTGCTGTGCCTCTGTCGATCAGTGCTACTGAGGTAACCCATGGGGTGTATCTGCGATCCCCCATCCATTGGTCAAGATTCCTCTTGAACAAGGCAAGCGAGGTGCTCTGCCTCACATAAACCGGGATTTTGTTCCACAGCATAGGGAGTCTTTGGGTGATGAATCTATCCCTCCAGCACGTCCTATTAATAACCGTGTCGAGGTTTAAGTCTCCCGCCCTTGTGGCTCTGAGGGATCTAGTTTTTTTGAGATGAAGCATGTTCATCAAATCTGGGTTTGACATGGCCTTGTATGTCAGGCATAGGTCACCTCTGAGCAAGCGGTAAGCAACTGAATATAACTGGAGTTCTTTCAGTCGGGCAGTATAAGACAGATTTTTGAGACCCTTTATCCTTTTGGTGAGGAACTTTTGTGGCCTCTCCAGCTGCTGCAAGTGTCGGGTCAGATACATTCCGAATGGGGCATTGTACTCGATCATTGGTCTGATGAGTGATGAGTATAGGGAGACTATGACTTCCCTTGATCTAGATGTGAATCCCTTCATGATAAGGTGGGCAATGTAGAAGGTCTTCCTAACTACTTTAGCAATATGGGTGTCGAATGAAAGGCTACTGTCCACCTGGGTTCCCAGGTCCCTGATAACTTCTTCTGTGATCAGGGGATTGCCTCCTATATGGTAGCTAGGGGTAACCTTATTTTTCCCGAAGGGTATGACTATGCATTTTTTGGCATTTAACTTTATGCCATGGCTCTGGCACCAGTTATCCATTTCTGTGAGACCCTTCTGAAGGATATCTGTGTCGGATGTGTTTTCAACTAGGCGCCCAGTTTGCAGTCATCTGCAAACTTTGTCAGCCATAACCCTCCTGTGTTTGCTTGTACTTCAGAAAAGTAGATGCCAAACAAGAGTGGGCCCAGGACTGAGCCCTGTGGGACACCACTTGTGACAGGCTTTGAGTCTGACATGGCGCCAGCAACTCTGACCCTGTGGGTTCTGTCACTCAGCCAGTTTGCAACCCATCTTGTAATGTATGGGTTTACATTTAAGTTGATGAGTTTATCAATGATGCCCGAGTGGGGTATTGTATCGAAAGCCTTCGCCAGGTCTAGGTAGGCTGTATGGACTGCCTTTCCTCATCAATGGCCTTGGTGACTGTTTTGAAAAGTCAACCAAGTTTAAGAGGCATGATCTGCCTTTGACAAAGCCAAACTGGGTTGGATCCAAAGTCTGCAAATTCCCTATGTCTTTATTTATGAGATCCATTATGATCCTCTCCATGGCTTTGCAGATAAGGCTTGTCAAGCTAATGGGACGGTAATTTCCAGGGTCAGTGGAGGCACCGCCTTTGTGGAGTGGGACCACAGTCGCTGTGCGCCACTCCTGGGTGCGTATCCGGAGGTGAGACTAAGATTAAACAGCTGTCCTAACTGTGGGTTTAATTCCTCGTTGAGTTCATGGAGCACACAGCCGGGGACACCATCAGGTCCCATGGATGCTGTGTTCTTTGCCTTGGAGAGAGCAGTTCTCACCTGGGCGTTAGAGATGTTTGGGGGCTACAATCATTTGGTATAGATATCTCTCCTTTAGGGGAGGGGAGAAGTTTGCACTGAACCTGTCAGCCAGTATGTTGGCAATGTCTGTAGGATCAGTAATCTTCACATCATTTTGAACTAATTCTGAGCATATCTGGGAGTTTCCTCCTAGGTTTCTGACATAGCTGAAGAATGCCTTATGGTTGTCTTTAGAGTCCTTAGCTATTTTTTTCTCAGAATTAGCTTTGGATGATTTTATGAGAGCTCTTAGCTTTTTACTTATAGTGATCAGCGGTGTCTTACCTTTTAAGGATTTTGCTCTATCTTGTAGTAGCTTTCTCCTTTTGTTGTAGAGTGTGTTTATGGCTGGGGTCCACCAGACTGGACGCTTGCATTTGGTACAAAGAGTCTTTGTTTTGCTTGGGATTGCCTGATCCATGCAGCCCTGCAGGTGCTGGTAGAAGGCATTTGTAAGTGATTCAGCGGTTTGAGTAATGTTTACCACCGGCTCAGGGGCCTTAAAGGAGACCACACTAGTCTTTAGAAGTGTGAAGTCGGCTTTTGAGAAGTTTTTTACTGTGGTCTTTTTTATTTCGGGTGAGGGCGGGATGAGGACCTCCAGCGAGATTAGTTTGTGATCTGATCTCACCAGTGAGGGGTATACTTCCGGCGTTGAACATTGTGCTCCCATGTTCGTGATGATGAGATCAAGTATGTTTTCTCCTCTTGTGGGGATGGTGACTAGTTGTTCCATGGCATTTGAGTTTATGAATTCCAGGAACTTTTGGGCTAGAGTGTTTGGGCTTGAGTAGTGTTCCCAGTCTATATTAGGGTAGTTGAAGTCACCTAGTATGATGGTGTTCGGAGATACATTTATCCCCTCCAGTGTTTTCAGGAAGGCCATATGAGGTTCCTGAGTTTGCGAGGGTGGCCTGTAACATGCTAGAAATTGCAGAGCAGTCTTGCCTATGGTTAATTGCACCTGGATGGTTTCCGATGCATCGTGCGTTGCCACCAATCTAGAGGTATGGGTGTCCTTGATGAATATGGATACCCCTCCTCCTTTCTTGGTATTGTCCGGGTTTTGGGGCGGAGCATGATATGAGGTAAAACCTGATAGTGCTGGGGTGCTCTCAGGAGCCTTGAACCAGGTTTCTGTCACAGCACAGACATCGATGTTCTCCATACTGAGAAGGGCCTTGAGTGCGTGCATCTTGAGGTTGAGACTTCTGGCATTGAGCAGCATTACCCTTAGTTTTTTTCTTTGTTGTGTTCTAGGGTGGTAGGTTTAGAATTTGAGCCTTGCCTAAAAAGGCACTATGGGGGTGGCAAGAGCCTTTGCCAAAATCCGGAATCCCAGGGTGACAAGTGCAAGCCGTCCCTTGCGAAGCAGCGTGGCTTGTCCAGCATGTCATCCCAGGCAGACAGACATTGGATCCCCTTTGAATGACACCAGAGTTTAAGCCAATTGTTAAAGCTGATCATCTTATCTCTGTATTGTGGCATCATTCTTGGTGAAGGTAGGATACTGCTCAAGGTCAGGGTCATACCTGCTTGGGCTACATAATCAGAGAGCTCCTCTATGTCTCTTTTCATGTAGTCCAAGGAGGTACGTCTCAGGTCGTTAACACCAGCGTGGACAATGATTGAGTCGTACTTGTACCTGCTGTTGAAAGACCTGAGTGCATGCGTTATGTGGCAGATTCTAGCACCCGACAGGCAGCTTACTGTGACCTTCCCCTTACTCAGTCTGGTGAGCGGGACGTCAGTGTGTCTGACTAAGGAGTCACCAATGACTAGTGTGTCTGGAATTGTGTTTGGCCTTAAGGGCTGTGACTGCTTGACACTTTGACTGTGTGGTCTATGTGTTGCAGGTGTTGTGTTCTGAGGTGGTAGTTGTTTGGGTGTCTGCTTTGGTGGTCTCTGCTGTTTTGGTAGATTTTTGATCAGAGCCTCCGAGTATGTCTTTGTGTGTTTATGTGTATGATTTGAGGTTGTGATGGTATTATGTGAGACTGGGTCTATAGTGTGTGTGGTTACCTTCTCCTCCTGTCTGGTCTTGCCAGTCCTATGTTGAGAGAGCTCAGCCTCCAGTTTGGCCATATAGTTGCATCTCTCGCATGTATTTGTGTTTTGTGGGAGGAGGAGAGGGTTGTCTGTGTACATGAGGCAACTGTAACATTGCCTCAATATTCCCAGGTTCACCAGCTGAGCAGGAGAGGACATTAGCAACTGATCCCTCAACATGCTAAAGGGAATAGACAGAAAAACTTAAAAAAGGTTTTGGGGGATGTGGGTGACCGAGAAACGGGGTTTGCTTTTTTGGGGTACTTTCTATAACAAGAGTGCTGTATCGAGGTGATAAGTACTGTAGGAGCAAGTGCTTGGCTATACAGATAGAGAATAGTCTACTTGGGAGTCAAGTAGAGATAATTTATAGTTGTAGGATACACTAAATAGAACAGTAGTATACTTTGAGGAAGGTAGTTTTAAGGGAAAATTTGAAGAGTGGACTTTAGGTAGCCCTAATAGTTTAAAACTGCTTAACCGGCGCTGCCCTAGTGTGCAACGGTAGCAGCTCTGCGCTAAATTGCGCTAAAGCGTGCTAACGCGTGCTTTATAGCAGGACATCAGTTTGTCTGACTATAGAGTCACCTATTACTAGTGTATCAGGCATGGTGTTTGGCCTTAAGGGCTGTGATTGTTTGACACACTGATTTATTGAAGTATGTGTTGCATGTGTTTTGTTTTGAGGTGGTGGATTTTTGGATGTCTGCTTTGGGAGCCTCTGTTGTTTTGGTAAGTTTTTTATTAGAGCCTCCGAGTATGTCTTTGTGTTTTTATGTGTTTGGTTTGCAGTTGTGGTAGGTCTATGTGGGACTGGGTTTGTTGTGTGTGTGGCTACCATCTCCTCCTGTCTGGTCATGCCAGCCCTGAGATGAGAGAGTTCAGCCTCCAGCTTGGCTATATAGTTGCATCTCTCACATGTATTTGTGTTTGTTGGGAGGAGGAGAGGGTTGTCTGTGTACATGAGACAATTGTAGCATTGTCTCAAGATTCCCAGATTAACCAGCTGAACTGGAGAGGACACCAGTAATCTACCACTCGTCATGCTAGAACAGTATAAGGGAGTGCTGTGCCTTTAAGGGAAGTGGATAATCACAGGGGTGGCAGGTGGATGTATTGCTTACTTTAGTATGAGAGTGCTTACTTAGAAGAGAAGTTTTGAGAACAAGTGCTAGGCTTATAATATAGCGAGTAGTCTGATTATACTAAGAGTAGAGCTTCCTTAAGGGAAAATTTGAAGAGCAGACTTGGCGGAGCCAGAAGAAGTTTAACCTTGTTTAACCGGTGCTGCGCTATGTGCACAATCGCGCAAAGCCGCGCAAATGCATATTTTAAACAGGGAACTTCAAAAGAGCTAGAAATGGTCCAAAACAACCAATTACTACAGCTCTTGTGCTGAGGTCACTTCCTACAGGGACAGGTAGGCTGCTCAAGGCTCCCCACTCCCACTGGTGAGCAAAGAAACTTTCTTCTATCCAAGTAATGTAATGGACAACACAGGAACTACACCACAGCCCAGAATACAGCAAAGCCTGTAAACTGGTCTAAACTAGTCGAGGAGAGACGGGAAAACAAGGATTATTTTTTTGTTTTTTTTTGTTTTTAGATAGAAAACATACAGAAAATGCAGAAACAGTAATAAATCAGTTACACAGGCTAGCACACTTTAGTGGGCAGCCTCAACAGTTAAATTAAACAAACAAACAAACTTTCGACCAATTTTTGACTAAAATGTAACTTTAAGTGCAGATATTAAATAATGCAACAAACAACTAAAAAACAGTTTAAGCTTGTTTAAGGTAAGCTAGAGAAGGTAATTCAAGTAAAAAACAGCAAAGATACTTAAATCAAGAAAGTAGTCACTTTTCTGAGTTCTCTGTAGCTAGGACCACTCTGCAGTACCACGAGGAGCTTGTCTGAGTAGTATAGCCAGAAAAAAATGCCCAGAGGCGGATTTTAAACAGGGAACTTCAAAAGAGCTAGAAATGGTCCAAAACAACAAATTACTACAGCTCTTGTGCTGAGGTCACTTCCTACAGGGACAGGTAGCTGCTCAAGGCTCCCCACTCCCACTGGTGAGCAAAGAAACTTCCCTCTATCCAAGTAAGGTAATGGACAACACAGGAACTACACCACAGCCCAGAATACAGCAAAGCCTGTAAACTGGTCTAAACTAGTCGAGGAGAGGCGGGAAAACAAGGATTATGTTTTTGTTTTTTTTGTTTTTAGACAGAAAACTTCTGTGATCCAAAAGTGGTGGGTATCTGTGCTGCCTGTGGTGGTGATGCCACCACACCCATCTGTGTAGGAATGGCAGTCCAAGCTACCATGGCCAGTCTAACTCCCTGTACTGATGGTCATTCATGTTGCAGCAGGAGTTATAGTCCAAATTTCATGCTATAACACTTATGGAGGAAAGGTCCATACAGAGTATAACTGACATGATAGTCTACACAGCATAAATTAGTACAATATACACTTGATTAATGACAAATCTTGTTCTACTGAAGACATGTTCAGATATATTTGTTTAAACTGGTTCTGCTGACCTTTTCAGATCTTACTAGCCCCTAATTCTACTAATTGTAATGCATCATACTTTTGCACAAGAGCTATTTGTAACATCATGCATATGTAAGTGTGCTTTAATTTTACTATAACCAGTGCTACATTTAACACTTGACAGAAATTACAGTTAACTTGTTTAGCATCCTTTAGACAAACTTGTGATGAAAAATTTATCTTTTAGCTTGACTGTGTACTTCAGGTTTAGGTAGAGAAAAAAATGAAATGACAAAATTTTATTCTGAACACCTAAATTAAAACAATCCCCAATGTGGATTCAAACCCTGCATTACTTGTGCTGTTTTTCAGATCTTACTGCATTAATATGCTGAGCCACTGAAAATCATATACAGTAGTTGCATTTTCTGCATTTGTTACTGTCCATAGTGCTGATTGACAGCTAATTCTTTGCAATTGCAAAACAATTTTTTGTGTTTTTGCCTTAGAAATTGAACTGAAATTCAGTGATGACCACTGATGATGTGCCTTGATGCTCAATGTCAATTATTGTGCATTGGATAAAACCAGAAAAAAAATTACATTATAAACCATTGTGATGATTTCTCAACTATGTGTCCTTATACAAGTGAAATTTTGACTTGAAGATCTCTACTTTCACAGAGACATAAACATTTCTAAATGTAAACCTGCAGTTATGGCATTACAATGAAACACTGACATGTTCAATAATGTTTGCCACTTGAAAACATTTGTTTTTCATGAGCACTGTGATGCATTCATGTTATAAGACTTATCGAAGAAGGAAGCATACAGAGTTTACAGGAGGTGATGTTCAATACAGCATATATCAGTGCAATATAAACTTTGGCATCCTCAAGATAGTAGAACATAGATCACAGACTGCACACTGTGTCAGGACTAGACACTTGATGTTGTAAAAACTGGAGCTAGGTAATTCAGTCATGTTGACTAATGTTGCCAAAATAGGCATGGGTATTTTCCAGTGATAAGTGGGTTGAGGATCTGGCCTACTCTGACCTATGCCAGGGAACCATACTAGTGGTAGGAGAGGTGCATGTACCCCTGTCGGCCAGTGTGTGCATGCTATAAAGTCCAGAAGCTCTGTGTCAATAAGCAACTGACCAACTAGTGTCAAGATGCTCAGCTTTTGTTACCTGTGATAGCTCTGTTGAATGTTGACTGTAAAACCAAGCAACCTGGCAAACATGAACTAGGAATTACTACATTCAGTGTAGGTTCACTGACATGACACATCTTGGAAATGGATGACATGATGGTAACCAGGAGGCTGGATGGCCTATGTCTCCAGAAGACAGAATGGAAAGGAAGTGCATCAGAGTCAATTGGCTTGGGGTCCAGAGTCTACTACAAAGGAAAACGATAAACTAGAAATGGTGTGGGGATTGTGGTGAGACAATGGCTTCAGAAGATAGTGAGGAATGTCATTAGATGTAATGTTAGACTCATGGCAATCAGACTTCAGTGTAATTATATGGTGGTATTCATACTCTCAGCCTATGCCCCACAGCAGGTTGTGATAGTGAATAAAAGCGTGCATTCAGTCAAAAGTTGCATGACCTACTAGATAAATAAAGAAAACATGAATTGGTGTTAATAATGGCTGTCCTGAATGCACATATTAGGACAGACAGAACAGGATATGAGGACTGCCTTGGTCTATATGGGTGCAGCAAAAGAAATAAAGAAGGAGAGGTCATTCATGACTTCTGCCTGGTAAATGGATTGATGGTAGCCAACACATTATTCAGCAAGATAGACAGTCACCTGATCACATTCAAGAGGGGCCAATATGCAACTCAGGTAGACTTCTTCCTAGTAAGGAAAGGGTATTGGGGTAGAATCAGCAATTGCAAAATCATCCTCATGAAACAGTCTGCCCACAGCATAAACCACTGATTGCCACAGTCAGCTGCAAGCAGTGGTCAGAGAATGCTCTAAGGACAAATAAGACCAGGCTGAAGACCAGGAAGTAGACTAGAGGGAAAGCACACTATTTCAAGGAATTACTCAAGGCTCCGATACCTCAGGGGGAAGAATAGGAAGTAGGTGGAATTGAAGAAGTATGGCAGCACCTCAAAACAGCATGTGTGTGGATGGAAGATGAGGTGTATGGCCAAGCCAATCATGGATATAAGGTACATAAGGAAAGCTGGTGATGCAGTGCAGAATACTAGAAAGTCATCAAAAGACAGAAGGAGTGCAGGAAAAAGTGGGTGGTAAATAGTATGGCCCAAGCTAAGAAGGACTACTGGTTGGCAAAAAAAGGCTAGGAGAGGAGTTGCAATAGCAATGAACCTGGCATCAGAGACACTCTACCAACTTCTGGAAAGTGACTTGGGAGATGGCACAAATAAACGTTATCATGCTGCAAGGCAAAGACAGAAAGATAAAGAAGATGGTCAGACACATTTCATAACTGATGCCAGCAACAACCAGCTCAACACCCCACAGAAAATCAAAGGCATATGGAAAGAGTACTTTCAGCAGTTTTGAGTGAAGAAAATGCCACAGAAGCTGTACTACCCCAGATACAGTTTACAATAGAAGAAGAGGAGGAGCAGAGCCTAGAAGAAGTAAGAACAGCACCAAGGAAAATGAAGTCAGTGAAAGCAGATTTAGGTAAGGCCACAACAGATACAATCAATATGTTGAGTGAGATAGTGAAGAAATTACTCTTGTGGGTATTCATAACAGTATGGAGACAAAGGCATATCCCAGATGACTGGAAACTAAGAATACTAGTGCCGGTGTACAATAAAAAATTATATATATAACGGTGGGCTGTATAGAGATATCAAGTTCATATTAGACTGCTGAAAGTTCTGCAGAAGGTGACTGATAAATGAATATGCAGATTAGAAGAATGTAAGATTGGAGATGAGCAGTTCAGATTCAGATCTGAATGCAGCACAACTAACCCAGTGTTTGCATTGAGACAGATAGCTGAGAAGAAGCTGGAAATGAGGAGTATTGCTAGGCTTGGAGAAAACATATGACAAAGTTCCAAGAAAGCTGATTTGGGTAATCCTGCAGTGTTTTAAAGTCCCAGAAACATTGGCAGAATTACTGCAGGCTATGTATAAGTACCCAATGATTCAAGTACGAACAGTATGTGGTTTCACAGAGTGGTTCTCAATCAGAGATGGTGTGCATCAGGGCTCAGCTGTTAGCCCACTACTGTTAATAGTGATGATGGGTTACATCAGCAAACAAGTTGGAGGAGTCAGATCAACAAAGTTGCCTAATGCAGACAATGTGATATTACAGGCAGCCTTTGAACAAGACCTTCAGCAAAGGATAGAGTTCAGGAAATACAGTAGTAATGACGACAAATGGTGGTAATCAGAAGAAGCTGAAATTTGAGATTGAAAGGAAAATAATGGATGGTACAGATTAACAGCTTGAATCAACAGGGAGGGGTGGTTGAGGAGAAGAGAAGTTTGAATGAAGAGGTCAAAGTTAGAATCAGAGGGGCTGCAGACAACTGGCACAGAGTGTCATGGGTAATGTAAAATAGAAGAATGCAAAAGAAGCTTAAAAGTAAGGTGTACAAAACAGTGTTGCAACCAATACTAATGTATGACACAGAAACATTGGCAGTAAAGGCAAAGCTGTTGAGGAACCTAGAGGTGATGGAGATGAAGTGTCTGAGAGGAGTGGTAGGATACACACTGTGGGAAAGACAAAGAGATGAGGACATTAAAATAGAGGCCTAAGTAGATCCAACTACAAAGAAGATCAAAAGAATACACTATGTTAGTTTGGGCACATGTACAGAAAAGTAGACGACAATCTCATGAAGAAAATTTGGGACAGACAGTAAGAAGGAAGACTTTCCAAGAGCTGACTAATGTATCCATCTGACACTATCATTTGAGATAATGACAACTAAGCCTTTGTGCATGTAAAATACATTTTTGAGTTCTTGCCTTGGGAAGTGGATTGTCATTTAGTGATAGTCACTGCTGGGATTCACTAATGTGCAAAGCCAAGCATTGTAAAAAAAAAAACACACTCATAAATCAGTGTGATGATTTTCCATCTTGGTGGCTTTAAACACCTAAGATATTGTTAGTGAGGATCCTTACCTTTACAGAGATGTCACCCTCCCTTGATTTGAACCCTGAAACCATGGTAGTACTGCCATGAAGCATTTACATGATTAACAGAGTTGTCACCTCAACATTGACATCGTAATGTATAATAAGTGGACCATATGTGCTGAGCTTTGTACTTCTGACATTTTGCATTTAGAGAATAAAATACTCATGTTATCACACTTTTCACTTCTACTTTCAGAGTAGACATATTGCTAAAAGTGATCCTTGCAGAAGTTATGATAGTGTATGGAAGTAAAACAATTGCTTGCAAGAAAATAGTTTATGCCCTTTTTTGTGTATGCTCCTCCATTGTGATCCCTTTGTGTCATGACTGTATTACATTTTACAATGACTTTGACTTTATTCTGTATGTCTATGTTGTATTTTTTTGACATGTTCTTACTGGTACTATCTTTTTATAGTATTTTATTAAAGTTTGTATAAAGACTGTCTACAAAGTCAATAAATGTACATGAACATTTGTCAGTAAGCCTATTCTCTCTAACACACCCTCTATAAGTGTGACTCCCATTACCAAGAATAATTAACAAGTAATTGAATGTGCAGAACTGATAATGGTCCACACTTCCAATGTATTACTTAGCCAAAATACTGAATACCCGTTCTTGTACTTCTCATGTGTTTTCATGGCATGGTGTAGATGCTAACACCATGTTTACCTGCCCAGCAGCTAAACCAGATTGGGTGATTCAAGTATAATAATAAGCTCACACCTAATTTGCATATTCAGCATGCCCAAAGGGGTTACTTTACATGATATAAACAGAACTTGATGCTATGGACCTTTCATTGTGCTAGGGAAGACTGTTTTGTTTCCTAAGTGCTGTCAAACAAGGCTACATTGCCAGCTTTTAAAACTGTTGCATTTTTTAATTTTTTCGAGAATTCTCTTACAGTCTGTTAAGCTATATGTTTTATAAAACTACTACTTACATATTTATTTTTGAATATTTTTATTTTGTAAAATGAGTGCTGCCTATACTTTGTAAATTCTGTTTGTGGTGAATATATAATATTTGTTATTGCAGTACTCCTTTATTTCTATGCCATGGATTTCTGGCAGCATTCTGAGGATGTTGAAGCATGCCTAACTTGTGAAGCTTATATAGGTTAAAGTTGCATTTAGGAACTGTTCATTGCTTATGCTTTTCTATGCCCCTGACATCAGTTTTGTCATATTCTGCAGTTGCTATTGCCATTGGACAGAGGGAGAATATGAGGGATTGTACAGGTCTTGCTTTGATCTTCTTGTTCAGATATGTTGTTAACATTTTTATGCTGACACCAGCATAATGATTTCTTGTAACCCTTCAGCTCCTGTTGTGTGTTGTGTCTTATTTAATGATTTTTTTTCTTCCCTGTAGGGATATGACACTTAAACCCTCAAAGACTGTGTCAGTCGCATGTAAATCTCCATTCTCAGATGAGATCATTGTCCAGACTGTCCATCTCAATGGAGCATAGAATTTAGATCTATGTTCAGTTGACAAGCCCTTCTGTGATTGTGTCTGGTGGCAGATGGTCGATTATGTAAATGATGTGGGTGGTCATGGCCATGACTACAAGGGTGTCAGGCAATGGTCCAGTGATATGGTAAAGAATGTAATTAATAGAGCCAAGGCTGTGGCATGAGAATAGAGAGCTACTAGGGTTGAGCCTGCTACTGAACTACTACTCAATGAGATGGAGGAGCACCTGGTGACTGTAAGGGATCCAGGCACCTCAGAGGAGTTACCTAATGTTCACATGGATGTGGGAGCAGAGGTGGAAGTCAGAAACAAGTTATTTAATAGTTATGCTGAAGGTTGTCATATATATATATATATATATATATATATATATATATATATAAAACTGGTGTAGAGTTTAATTTATTTTAAGTTGTCATCTTATGTTTTATGCTTATCATAACTCTAACAATTGCATCTTTGGGTTTCCATTGACACCTGGCATTGTGGTTTATTGACTTCCTGCACCTGTACATGGTATGGGCAAATTTACTGTCCTTTACAGATATATACATATATATATATATATATATATATATATATGTATATATTATATATATAGATATATATATATATATATGTATATGTATATATATATATATATATATATATATATATATATATATATATATATGTATGTGTGTGTTTGTGTGTGTGTGTGTGTTTGAGTATATATATAGAGAGAGGGCAAAAATATAACTTACTGTAAGGTTTTATTTGTATTTCCATTTATTGTTGCTTTATTCTGGTTTAGATAGCATATTGTCATCATTTATTTGTATTTCTTCTGCTTTCTTGTTATACTCACAGGCGCAGCTCTTACTACCTAATGTTAGAGGATCAGTAGCCTCTGACAATATTGGCAGACATTGTGAACATTCAGGTAGCACCATGAAATTGAGGCAGGGTTATGGAACTAACAATGCAATTTAAATGGTTAGGATGGTAATGATTAACTGAGTACTCTACCATGCACTGCTCACACATGTCCAGAGTTCCAGAGCATAATGCTTTGGCTGTGTTTTTGTAGACCACACAAAGTACACCTCACATTACTCATGCCACCTTAAACACATACAATTATTCCTCAAAACTTGATTTCTTTACATCTAGAACTGTTGGCCCTGACAGTGCATATTTGCTCTGGCTTTCATCTCTCTCACAAACAAACACACACACACACACACACACACACACACACACACACACGCACACACATGCACACACACACACACACACACACACACACACACATACACGCACACACACACGCACACACACACACACACACACACACACACACACACACACACACACACACACACACACACACACACACACACACACACACACACACACACACACACACACACACACACACACACACACTCTTCTTTCATGTCAGGCTTGCCCTTCCGTAACCACCCAACACTGTGCAAATTATGATGACTGTGCCCTGCCCTTTGCACATTTGTATGACTTTGGGTGACCTATGTGAATAGCTAATGATTGCTTAGTTAAATTCCAGTTTTCTTCAGGATATGTACAATTACAGATTATTTTAGTTCACCTAACCTAAAGAGTATAAGATGTAATGCTCATATTTGTAGTAGTAGCAGTAACAGTAGTGGTATTACAGTACCACTGCTTTGTCATTATACTTCCTCAGCCCCTTGGGCAGATGACACTGTTTTTTTCCTGATCCCTGGAGGGGTTTCTGACTTGGGATGCTTATGTCCAAGCACAATAGTACATAGGCCAAACATATTTTGAGGGACAATAACTTTTTTTTCTTTTCAGTGTTGGATTGCAACTCATTTGTAGATAACTATCTGAAATGTTGGGAGCAACCAGAGTGAGTCCTGAAATATGGAAACAATGAACTGAAAGAACAGACCATATATATTAAGTGTGAGATGCCATTTCTCAGAATATTCCCTTTTCTCCAAGGTAGGCAGTCTCAGAGATAGTATATATAAGTGTGAGGGATGTGGCTGGCTTGCCCCTTGTATAGTGGGTGCAGTGTGGGCAAGCCCCCCTGCAAAAAGAAGTTTTAACTAGAAGAGTGACTTTTGAAATTTGTTTTTCTCCTGTTTTTTTTTTTTTTTTTTCAGCTTGTTGGCATTCAGCATTTCAAGTGCCAGCATTTTAATAAGGTGCCCATTTATGTGTTGACAACTTTAATTTTATGGTTTTGGATTCTATAAGTATGCTTGATGAACTATCTATGCATGATGATGGTGACACTGCCCTACACTCTTTGAGTCTGTGTTACTTAGGGCTTTTTTGGCTTGACACACAGGTTGTAAACATATGTGGGAAAATACTTTTGATCTATTTAAAAGCTTCAGAGTTGGTTTGGTCTGTATATGTTGCATATCACTTATATAGTTATTTATAATATTCTTGTATAATTGATCAGTAGTCTGCTATCATTAAAGGTATTTAAATAAATAGTATGCTATCACTTATGTGCATTACATAAGTGATAGCATACTATTTATTTAAATAGTATGCTATCACTTATGTAATGCACATAAGTGATAGCATACTATTTATTTAAATTGTATGCTATCACTTATGTGCATTACATAAGTATAAGATAAAATTTTATGTGTTCATTACAGGTTCATCACTCACACTTTTTACTGCTGCTGAGAACATTGTAGTCTGGATCACATTTCTTAAGACCAAGGTGGAAAGTTTCAAAGCCCCCATGCTGAAGGATAACACTGTCCAAGCTGCAAAAGCCTTTACTAATGCATTCTACGGGCAGCTACAAGAATGCGTGGATCGTACCATCCCAAGCAAAACCAAGACTCACTCCTCCAAGAAAAGGAAACCAGTCTGATGGACTCCTGCCATAAACAAGCTATACAATAGAGGGAGGAAACTAGTACAGAAAAGAGTAAAATCCCAAGAAGGGAAGACATCCCTGATCAGTATCAGCAAGAAACTACGATCCCTCATAAAATCATCCAAGGCGAGCTTTGAAAAAAAAATTGCCAAGGACTCCAAAGATAACCACAAGGCATTGTTTAGCTATGTCAAGAATCTAAGTGGCAATGCTCAGATCTGCTCAGAGTTAGTGCAGAATGGCACAAAATACACTGAACCGACCAATATCGCCAACATCCTGGCAGACAGGTTCAGCACAAACTTCACCTCCATATCACCCCCAAAAGGACCCATAACCATACCAGAAGAATGTAGAGTCCCTGAAATCACAGACACTCAGGTTAAAACAGCCCTCTCCAAGCCAAAAACTCAGCATCAATGGGACTGGACAGTGTCCCAGGCTGCATCCTACACAAGCTCAAAGATGAACTAACTCCTCACTTAAACGCACTGTTCAACCTCAGCTTCTCCACAGGCTACATACCCATAGAGTGGTGGAGCAACGGTTATCCCACTCCACAAAGGTGGAGCCACAACAGACCCTGGGAACTATTGCCGTATGAGCCTGACTAGCTTGGTCTGCAAGGCTATGGAGCGCATCATCATGGAACTCATTAACAGAGACATTGGGAACCTCCAAACACTGGACCCTACCCAGTTTGGCTTTGTTAAGGGCAGATCATGCCTCCTAAACCTGGTGGACTTCTTTGAGACAGTTACCAAGGCTATGGATGAGGGAAAGGTGGTACACACAGCCAATGTAGACCTTGTTAAGGCTTTCAACACCATTCCCCATTCTGGTATTATAGACAAGCTCACCAGCCTGAACATAAAACCCTACATCACAAGATGGGTTGCCATCTGGCTCACGGACAGAACCCACATGGTGACAGTTGCAGGAGCTAGGTCCATCTCTAAACCGGTTACAAGTGGTGTTCCCCAGGCCTCGGTCCTGGGACCCCTCCAGTTCGGCATATACTTCTCAGAGGTACAGGCAAGCATAGGAGGGCTATGGTTGACCAAGTTCGCAGACAACTGTAAACTAGGGGCTATAATTGATACTCCAGCTGACACAGACATCCTCCAAAAGGGTCTCACTGAGACAGATATCTGGTGTCAAAATCATGGCCTCAAGCTAGATGCCAAAAAGTGCATAGTCATCCCCTTTGGAAAAAACAAAGTACCCACAAACTACCACATAGGTGGCAGTCCCCTAAATATGAAATACGTAATAAGGGATCTGGGGACCCAAGTAGATAGTAATCTCACCTTTGACAATCACATTGCCAAAGTGGTTAGAAAATCCTTCTACATGGCCCACCTAATCACAAAAGGGTTTGCATCTAGATCAAAAGAGGTCATTGTGCCCCTCTACTCATCACTCATCAGACCCATTTTAGAGTGCAATGCCTCATTTGGGATGTACCTTACAAGACACCTACAACAGCTGGAAAGACCACAGAAGTATCTCACCAAGAGGATCAATGGCCTCATACAGATGCCCTATGCAGCTCGACTGAAGAAACTCCAGTTGTACTCGGTTGCATACCGCCTACTCCGAGGTGATCTCTGCCTGACATACAAGGCCATGTCCAACCCAGAATTGATGGACATGCTCCACCTAAAGAAAACCTTATCCCCTTGAGCTACATGCTCTAGGGATCTAATCCTTACCACAACAATAAATAGGATGTTCTGGAGGGATAGATTCCTGTCCCAGAGACTTCCCATGCTTTGGAACAAGATCTCAATCTACATTAGGCAGATCTCCTCGCTAATACTCTTCAAATGAAACCTTGACGAGTGGATGGGAAACAGAAAGTTTACCTTGGGGACCACTTCAGTGGCTTTGCTGGACAGAGGCACAGGGAACTGATCTAAGGGGATGGTGAAAGCCAACACTTTCTGGCTAGGCTTATAAATGCCTTCGGGCAGATAGCCTAGTACCCACCTATGAACCTATGAATTTATGATGTTCACATTAGCTAACCAGTATGTGGTAAGTAAAAGCTGTAAGTTTGCATGGGTAATTATTACTGCTTGCATCTCCTTATCTCCTTTCTTGTTTAATTATATGGTCAGTATATGTACTACTCATTGCCTCTTATCCAGTGCTGTAGCATATTGTATACACATCCTTCTGCAATAATCGTTTCCAGCTGCAGGATCCTCATTTGACCCCTCATTTGTGTCTGCTGGCCTTGTCTGTGGTGCTAGGAGCTGTGGTCCTTGTCCTTGTGCTCCTTGCTGCAACTGATTCCTCAGTTTAATGTTAGGTAAGGTGGCTCAGATGGTCAGTATTTTGGCAGGGGTGTCAGGGTCATACTGCAGGGCACCTCCAGATATATATAGACATCAGAAGTGTGATTTAAGAAGGCCAGATACATGCTTTTTGATATTTCTAGTCTATGTGTGCATTATTCTAAGTTTGCCAGTTTATGTGGATTTTTTCATGGGAGTCATGTGTCAAGGTCCCGATGCATTTCCTGCATCCCCCACTAGATATCCTTGTGAAGAGTCTCTTTCTTACAGGTCACAGATGTGCCATATGTAGGAATTATGAAGACTGCTAGGGTTAACTGCACACACATTATAGATGATACCTTGTGTATTATACACCACCTGAGAGTTGATGGAGTGATAGCCTTTTCTGTTTATGTAATTCCTTTCCAGTTCACCAAGTGAAGCTTTTATTTCAACGTGGCTGCAGTCTATGGCCCCCAGAATCTTAGGAAATTGTGTTATTTTGCATTGTGGTAGCTCTCTCCTCTGGGGTATGTGGAAACCAAATACGCTTTCTCAAATGTTGCTGCATTGCATTGAGAAATTGGTGGAGAATTCTAGAGAAAGAGGCCTGTGACAACCCTACTGTGTCCCCCTGTGGGTCTCTGAAAAGTCTCTGTAGCTAGTATACACAATGGTGCACATACTTTATTTTCCACTGGAATGGGTTGTCCACAATTCTCATGGGGTATCAGGTGAGGATGGCAGATGCTCATAATTTGTTCCATGGTATCCTTGTCCACTCTGTAATGCTCTATTATTTCTTTGTCATGAAGTGCACAATAGGTCAGAAGATGTCTGAGCACTATAGGCCTTCTAGTCTGAAGTCTGTGAGCAACAACTGCACTTTGTATTAGAGACAGTTATACATAGAGATTCCTAATTTTTGCAGCAACCCCTAACATTTTTAAAATTTCCTTATGGCTGTACTACAGCATGTTTTGGAATTCTGAGCTAAAGCAGGAGTGACACGTAGGTACTCATTTTATACATTTCTGAATCACCCTGCCAAGATTATTTGCTTCATTTGTATGTAGTTTAGCTCCTTATTCAATCATTACTATTATTTCACCATTGACTTTTGTTTGGACTTGGGCACAATATGTAATGCTGTTTCCTGAATTGCAAAACACTCATTCTTTGGTGCTTGTCATGCAAATGGGCTTAGCGTGACCTGTAAGCATTCATGAATCCTAATCCAGCTCTTAATACTAAAGAGACATGATGCAATCTGTTTTATAATTTTTATGATTTCGATCAAATTTTTAATCCACAGGATACCAATAAAATATGACATGATTTATTTTTATCTTCAAATATTGTTCACATGACCAACACTTTGACTTTTCTTATTACATGAATGATTGTGACAATTATCCCCGGGATTCATGAAGCTTGTGCCAGACGCAGGTTTAACTTAGGCATTCTAACGCCAAATATGGCCGCCGAGCAATTCAGGTAGTATCCGATTTCACATGCACTACCAGCGTATGCCAGAGCTGCGCAGCTCTCAGCGCATGTATGCTAATCACCCCATGCGCAGTAGTGCAGCATGCAAATAAAGGAACATAGAGATTCATGAAGTGGTGCAGGCATAGCGTAAGCATACAGAAATGTAAACCAAAAAAAAGGGTTTACATTTTTTCAAACAGAACATCGGAGCCATGAAAGCAGACCAAACTTATGTATTACAAAGCTAATATATGCCAATGGCTAAATATACATCTAATGGCATAAAAAACACGCACAACACATAAAAAATAACACTTAATGTCATGGCCACACTAACTCAAAGTACAACCGCAGTGCATGTGTGCGCAAACGGGAACACAAGGAAAATATTTACAGAGGTCATAAAACTGCAATGTAACACAAATCATGATTTCGCCATAATAGTCAATGGTATACATGCTACACCACAACCAAGGCGCAAGGGTTGCTAAGGGTCTGTGACAGTGTTTGGTGCGGTAACTATGAATTAATAGTCAATGCCATGCAAATGAGGCAAGTAATACTGAATTGCAAACGCCTTGCCAGCATAAGGCTGTACCACACGGCGAAGCAGTATAACACCGAGGAGTGGCCTGGAGATATACATGACATCAGGAGAGGGGTGTGCCACCATAGCTGTAAGCACATTGGAGCTTTGCTAATCTAGGTTGCCTGTTGCTAAGTAAAGCCCCAGGATAGGGATGTGGATGTAGCCATAGCTTTGCTTAGCTGAGAGCACACACAGTGACCAAAATTGCATGTGTACGCGAATGACAACACGCACAAAACCCGGTAAACGGCTGCATGCGGCGCACACCACAGCTGAAACAGAAAGGTTATGGGAAGACAATAAGGAAATGCCGCAGCAGGGTAATTGGAGTACAACTGAGTAATTAACACCTATTAACTCACAGTGGGGCATTGATGGTAGCTAACAAGGCTACTAGCAGCAACCTGCAGAACATGAAAGGGGAGGTGGCGGATTGCAAAGAAAAGAGAACTGTCACAGCACAGCAAAGCAAACTTGCAGTAGATCGGCTATAGAACACATTTCGCAACACAATCCTGGGCTGGGAAAGTACAAAACAAGAAAGCAGGCTGCTGGATGCATGTCTGACAATGGGAGGGGAATCGGTTTGAAAAATGAAGGCAAGGGCAAGAGGTGATCCACGGCAGCCAAGTGTAATTCAACACCAAAGGCACAACAATAGCAGTACCTGCAGTAAAACACATAAGTAAGATACCCAGCAGCTTGGATTGTACAAACACATCCTATGACATCATCAGCTTCCAAACCAGAATAATATAAAGTGTGAAGGCACCTCACACACACTCGTGTATTCCCAAACACTGCACCATTGGTGTAAACAGACGGGGAACTTTTACAATGTACATGTTGGGAGCTGCCATAGCTTTGATTCATCAGCATGTGTTGGAGACTGAAGGTGGTGTGGAGGATGATGCTGACAACCACCTCAGGCACTGAAGGAGGAGAAGAGTGTTCAGACCAAGGGTAACCTACCAGGGGCTAGATGATCTGGAGATAGTACAGTGTTACAGGGTGGACAGGGAAATCATACAGCAAATCGTTGAGCTGTGCCAGCCATGCCTCAGAGCCAGAAACAGCAGAGGGGAACCCATCCCAGTGGACACGAAGGTATGTGTAAGCTTGAGAATACTAGCCACATGTACCTTTCAAATGCCAACTGAAGATATCATGGGGTTCTCACAGGCATCAGCACCCAGGGTACTCCACCAGTTCCTGGATGCAATATTAACACATGCCAATGAGCATATATACTTCCCTCAAACTCAGGAGGAGTTAGCCAGCAATATGCGCCTCTTCCACCATGTGGTAGACTACCCGGATGTACTGGGTGCAATAGAATGCACACACATACACATCAAGTCATCACCTAGTGAGCATGGTAGGTGCTACATAAACTGCAAGGGATACCACTCCATCAACTGCCAGGTCATGTGCAATGCCCAGGACATTATCATGGATGTGTGTGCTGGCAGCCCTAGAAGCTACCACAACTCCCCCATATGGCATGCCTCACAACTGCACCAGGTAGTTGTCAGGGGGGGACATCCCATATGGCCACCTTGTGGGGGATGCTGGCTATGCACTGGAGCCATGGATGATGACTCCAATCAGAAATGCACTCACACTCATGCAAGAATGCCATAATGAGGCACACACACAAACCAGAATCATCATAGAGTGTGTGTTTGGGATGCTGAAATCATGGTTCCATTGCTTGGACATATCTGGTGGAGCCTTGCAGTACTCTCCAGGCATGTGTGCCCACATCTTAATAGTATGTGCCATGCTACATAATATAATCCTGTGGAAACAGCTGCAGCAGGGACATAATGGTGAAGGCCCTCACAGCCCACCTCAATTGCCAAGGACACCACAGGCACAGAGGGATTCAGACCACAAACACCCTGTGCCAGCCCCAGTAGGCAGATGGAGGCATGCCCAGTATGCCCATGTCTTGGCAAAAAGGGAACATATAGCATGTACCCTGACAGTGTAGGCCCCTACAGACTGACACACTTCTCCACCTGCACACACAGTAAACAGGGATGGCACACACACACACGACCACCTGTAAATTGTCATGTTTAGGTGGTCTACTGTGTGCATCGTACATAGGCAGCCCTCAACTATTGCACACACACAACTGCTATTTGCACAAAGTAAGTCAATACCTGAACAGTAAATTAAACTAATAGCATGTGTTGATACAGTATGTATAGGTTCCTAGGTACATCGGTAGGTACATGCCTAACTGTCAGAGGCCATTCATAAGCCTAGCCAAAATGTGTCTGCTGTCACCACACCATTGATTAACTAACTGTCCCTCTGTGGAGCAGAGCCAATTGCGGGATCGCTGGGGTATAACCACTGTTCCCCACCCACTCTGCAAGGATTCCCTGGTGTGTTAATGAGGGGCTCCATATGATGTAATTAGGGATGTAGTTCCAAAGCATGGAGAGTACCCATGACAGGTATCTGTCACCCCAGCACTTTCCAGTTATGGTTGTGGCGAGGTGTAGCACATTATAGTGTGTGGCTCACTGTGACATGGATTCCCATAGCTGGAGCATATCCATTAAGCATCACTTGGACATACCATTAACAAGTATCATCCATATGTACACCAACTGAGTTACACATTTGTTTGCAGTATGGAGGAACAGCCGTAGTACACTCTATATACTAAACACCATAACACTTGTACATATCCCAGATGCCTCAGTGGTAAAGCCACTGACTGTGTCATTCATGGTCCCAGTTCCATGACCTGCAAGGGCTGTTACGTAATTCTAATGTCCTGAATAATGGATGTTGGATGCAGGTCATTAGAGCACGTTTAAGCACATGTTAATGGGTTTTTGTGCTGGTAAGTGGCGTTTAAACATGACTATACGGATATGCGCAACACAGGTCTAACCTTTGCTGAATATTGCACAGATCACGGTCAATGCTGCCCTGAACTGATGAAATGTGCGTTATTTACCCTTGTACTAATAGTGCCTGCTCTGAGAGGTAAAACAACCACTGCCAGGAGTAGAACACACAACCATGTACAAAATCTTCACAATAACCTACCACTGAACTACCTGAGATGTACCAACAGCAGGTGTGTATTGTGAGAGGTTAAAACACAAAAGGGCGGAGTTCGGGAAATAGTATGCACTGCCATGTACCCAATGAAAGGTGTATTCTCTCTCTCTCTCTCTCTCTCTATATATATATATATATATATATATATATATATATATATATATATATATATATATATATATATATATATATATAAAACTATATATATATATATATATATATATATATAACTATATATATATATATATATATATATATATATATATATATATATATATATATATATATATATATATAATATAGAGAGAGAAAGGGTGATAGAGAGACATATGTCGATATATATGGATATACATATATATGCAAATATATAGATAGGTTAACAACATCTACACAACCATGGAGGTACATATAAATAGGATACTACCAAATACCGAATGCTTTATATACCAACGCGCTTAATCACGAGGCTTAAAGACCGAAAGACCACAGTACAGGAACACCAGAACCACGAGTACTATTATCACGATGTTAAGGGACATTTAGTTAGTGCTTCTGGTGCTGCGGTTCATGTAGGTACTGTGTGTAAGTGTGTTTCTGATTGCTGTAGTGTGTGTAAGTGTGTGTTCTGAGTGTGGTATGTGTTTCTGGGGGACTGTAATGTGTGTGTGTGGGTTTGCTTCGTGTGTCTGTGCTATCTCAGAAGTAGATTATTAAAGTAGGTGTGGTGTGGGGGGGGTGCAGCCACCCACATGGGGGGTGTATGAGGGTATGGCCACCTGGCCATACGTAGTGTAGGATGGTTTGTTTGGATGTTATGGATAGCAGTGTGTCTGTGTGTGCGTGTGTGTGTTCTTTGTTTGTGTTAGTTCTGGCATTTTGACTGTCGCGAGTTTGAGTGTTTGGTATTGTGGGGTTTGGTAGTCTGCGAACGGTAATGTGGTTGTTGGAAGTGTGTGCATTCCTGAATCCATGGGTATGCCATATACAGCAGTTGAAGTCTTCAAATATGTGCATAACATGGTCCATAGCAATCACACATTCCACCACGACCAAACGTTATGAACAAAGGATATGGAGAGTATATATGTCTATACACTATTACAAATATGTGCTATGGACATGAGCCAAAGATAGGGTTACCACCTGTCCAACCTTGCAAGGGGCAGTCCCTCTATGTGTGGTAGTGCCCTGACCAAAATGAGTACAAATACTAATGTCCTACAATCTCGAGACATTTGGCATGTTCCATATTTTTAATGTGATTGTTGCATAAAATAGTCGTCTGTATCTTAAATACCTACATGTAACAAGAAACAGGATAAGCAAGTAAACTGCTACAAGAATATAAGTTTTTATATAGGCATATATGTAAAGTTCTATACTTTGTACTGACCATGGGTATGTGTCAGCCTCTAAAATCTGATGTGTGTCCTGCAAATGTCCCACTATGGCCATTTGAAAAGGTGGCAACCCAAGCCAAAGAAGTTCAGTCACCAACACAACTCCAATGAGAGCAAATATCTGTGACAGAAATACATGAGACAGCTTTCATGTAGTAACATTTCATTACATACCGATGTATTTCCGAAGGGATTGAAGGACCAACATCACCTGCATGCTATACAGGAACCAATTAACAATGGCTTAATGAATCAGCCTGCAATTACCATAGTATTATTCTACTAAAGGATAGGTCTTCAAATAGGGAAGGAGCCCTCACACACATATCAAATATGTATAAATGCAGTTCCTACACACCTGCATCTGCTATGTACACCCAACTACATCTCCCCCACACCCAAAACAATTGCAATACAGACTGCAATAGCATCACAGACATCCACTCACTTTGACATCTGCAGAAGCCTTAACATACCTTGTCAGAGGCACACTATAACGGCCCTATGTGAAATCGTTGCTGTTGTACAATGGAACAGATGCCGATGTTACAGGGTTTGGTTGCAATAATCCCGTATCAGACAGCTGATATAACAGCTAGACTCACATGTAGAACAACATCCTCTAGCCGTTACACACATTCCATGGGGGCCATGAAGTTAATATATCTCTGTTTGTCTCCATATAGCTGTTGCAATTCATCACAAACAACACATCCAGGCTGTCTTCCTCAAAGGTAGGGCAAATCGACAACGCCCAAGTGGAGTATTCAATTATACCCCACTGTTGCCATGTCATTGGCTAATGGAGTAGCTGCACAGCTGATGTGCATGTAATCATCTACTCCAGAACACCAATTGTTGGCAGGATACCACATGTTACTGATATCTAAGTATAAATGGATGGCATGTCATACATTCAAACTGTATGTACATATCAGAAAAACATTAAAACGAGGATTGCAACACAAAATGAACAGGATTTATATTACTGTCAACTCGAGATACTAATAAGGTACGTAGAAAACTCAGTATGTCAGTGTATGTAGTACCTGTTCTGTAATAATTAAAGTGTATGCAATGCATATAGTGGGAAAAGGTATTATGTAGTGATGTATTGTTGAGCATAGTAATGCTCATAGAAATTGTGTGTACTGCTGTAGGCCACAAGGTAAACACCTCATACACCACAAGGGATGCTATATAAGGACTTTGAACATAACAATTCCACTCCAGCCGCTGTCAGTGGCAGGGTTGGTCCAACAAGTATGTGCCATAACAGGGGATAGTATATGTTGATATAATGTAACAGTAGGCATATGTATGGGCATATAACTGAGAATAACATGTCTAAGGTGGTCCTGCTGTGCAATTATGATTTGCATTGTGGGATATTGTGGCAAAAATGTTACATGTACAGTATTATAGGTAGATATGTCTAACATTTTACATAGCATTACTGTTATGTTTTGCAAACATCAGGTATGTCTATTGGCATGTACAATACACAATAACAGGATACATATGACTTGTAGTCACCAGACAGTGTATCAGCATAATAGCTAATTGAAATGGAAGAGCTGCTCAATTATCCATGCACAAAGGACATGTAATAGCTTCATAGGTTCATATTTAGGTACTATGTTGTCTGGCCAAGGCCATTCATAAGCCTAGCTACAGTGTTTTGACTTGCGGCACCTCCCTAGGTTAGTGTCCAGTGGCTGTGAACAGCAGAGCCATTAGTTTCCTGTGCCTATGTACAGCAGAGTCACTGCAGTGATCCCTGGTGTACATGTCTGTCTCCCATCCACCCATTGATGTATCTCTTGAAGAGTGCTAGTGAGAGTCTCTGCCTGATGTACATAGGAATCATGTTCCAAAGCATGGTGAGTGTCTGGGTCAGGAATGTATCCCTCCAGCATGTCCTAGTCATAATTTAATTTAGGTACATATCCCAGAGCATGTGGCTCTCAGGGGCTTTTGCTTATGTGGAGCATATCCATCAATACTGTTTTGGACATGGGCCTTGTATGCAGTTGGGGTTTCTGCAGTTGGGCTGCATACATCATCCTTCGGAGGTTAGTATTCCTCTTGGTGTGGTAATATTGTGGTATTTCAAGCCACTGCTGTTGTCTCGTAAGGTACATCCCAAATGGGGTGTTGTACCCTTTAATGTGTTTTGTAAGTCATGAGTAGAGAGGCACAATGGCTGCCTTTGTTCTGGCTACAAACCCATTAGAGATTGGGGGGGGGGGCCATGTAGAAGGATATCCACACCACCTTGGCAATATGGTTATCAAAAGAGTGAATGCTATCTACTTGGGTTCTAAGATCCCTTATTAAGTCTTATGTATGTCGGGGACTACCACCTATGTGATAGTCCACGGGTGATTGGCGTAATCCAAAAGGGATGTCTATGCACCTTGTGGCATGCAGCTTGAGGCCATGTTATTTACAACAGGTATCCCTCCCAGTGACACCCTTATGGAGGGTGTCTGTATCAGCTGAGGAATCAATCATGGCCCCAAGTTTGCAGTAGTCTGCAAACCTTTTCAGGGTAAATCCTCCTGTGCTAGCCTGTACCTCAGAGAAGCATATACCAAACATGAGGGGCCGTATGACTGAGCCCTGGGGGATGCCAATTGTAACTGATTTACAGTAGGACCTAGGGTATCCTACCCTCACTGTGTGGGTTCTGTCCATCAGCCACTTTGCATAACATCTCATGACTTAAGGGTTAATGTGCAGGTGGATGTGTATGTTGACAATACTAGAATGGGGAACGGTGTTGAAAGCCTTTGAGAGGTCAAGGTAGGCTGTGTGGACCTCTTAACCCTCATCTACTGCCTTGGCAACTGTCTCAAAGGACTCCACCAGATTTAGGAAGCATGGTCTGGCCCTAACAAATCCAAACTGGGTGGGATCAAAGGTTTGGAGGCCACCAATGTCTCTGAGAATGAGATCCATGATGATGTGCTCCATGGCCTTGCAGAACAGTCTAGTCAGGCGTATAGGGCAATAGTTCCCCTGGTCCATTGTGGCGCCACCTTTGTTGAGTGTGATAACTGTTGCTGTGTGCCATTCAGGGGCCACAATGCCTAATGCAAGGCTATTAGTGAATATGGTGCCCAAGTGGGGAGCCATTTCATTCTGAAGTTCATGGAAATCACAGCCTGGGATGTTGTACGGTCACATGGATGCTGTGTTCCTGGCTTTAGAGAGTGCAGCCTTGAACTGCGTAGTTGTGATCACAGGGACTCTGCATCATTAATGTATAGATATGGGCCCTTTAGGGTGTGAGAGGGGTGCAAAGTTAGCACTGAACCTATCTGCCAGGATGTTGCCAATATCAATCATTTCTGTAATGTTCATGCCTTACTGCTTTATGTTAGAGCAGATGTGGGTATCGCCATCGAGAGCAGTGACATACCTCTAGAACGCTTTGTGGTAGTCCTTGGAATTAGTTGCGGTTATGTTTACGTAGCTAGCTTTGGAGGATGTGATAAGGGATCTCAGATTCTTACTGAGGCTGACCAGGGAACTCCTCCACTCATGGGATTGTACTCTACTTTGTAACAGTCTCCTCCTTCTGTTGTACATTATGTCCATAGCAGTGGGCCACCAGAGTGGCCTCCATTTTCTGGTGGGTACCATCATGGTTCTGTTTGGATAGCATGATCCATGCAGTCGTGTAAGTGCTAATTAAGTGCAGTTGTGTATGATTCAGCATTTGTAACTGTATTGTCCATCTGCACGGGCATCATGACATTTATTACTGCTGTCATTAGAAGCCTGAAGTTGGCTTTGTAGAAATAATGTACTGTGTTTTCCATAAAGGGAGTGGTGCCAGGATGTGGATAACAAGGGTGATTAGTGTACGTTCTGGTCTGACCAACGAGGAGATAACCCCAGGTGTGGAACACCAGTCACACATGTTGGTAATGACCAGGTCTAGGATATTGTTGGCCCAGGTGGTGGTGGTGTGGATAGGTTGATCCAGGTGATTGGAGGTGATGAATCCCAGAAAGCTGTGGCCTAATGTGTCGGTACATGAGTAGGTATCCCAGTTAATGGTGGGGTAGTGTCATTCACACATCAGTAGTGTGTCTGTTTGAACCCTACTTTCCAGTACACCAAGAAGTGAGGACCATTAACCATGGGGTATGGTGGGGGATCTGTAGCAAGCTACAATTTGTATAGCAGTTATGGCCAGAGTTAGTTGCACTTGGATAACCTCTGATGCTTGTGCTAAGCAACCAGCCTGGGGGTGTGGATATCCTTAGGAAATATGGACACACCTCCGCCATGGGTGTTCCGGTCCTGGTTACATGACTGAAAGGTGTGGTATGAGTAATAGCCTGGTCGTGCAGGGGTGCTCTCAGGAGCCTAGAAGCAGGTCCCAGTCACTACACAGATATCAAAGTGGTCCGTTACAAGGAGTGCCTCAGGTGAGTGCATTTGAGATGAAGACGTCAAACATTGAGTAGCATTACCCTCAGGTTTTGCTTACCTGTTCCTGTTATGGTGGTGAATATGTTATTTGAACCATGCCTAAAACAGGCACTATAGGAGCAGCAAGAGCCTTAGCCATTATCCAGAATCCCAGGGCCAACAGGTGCAGGCCATCTGTGCCAAAGCATCGTGTTCTGTCGACCATGTCATTCAAAGCAGACAGATAATGGATACCCTTGGAATGACACCAGAAGCATAGCCAATTGTTGAAGTAAATCATTTTGTCCTTGTACTGCGTTATCAGTCTGGACGATGGCAGAATGCTACTCAGGGATAGGGTGATACCTGCCTGGGCTACAAGATCGGAGTGCTATTCCATGTCTCTTTACATGTAGTCCAGGAAGGTGCATCTCAGGGCATGTACACTAACATGGAGAATGACACAGTCATATTGTACCTGTTGAGGAGTGACCTGAGTGCATAGGTTATGTTGTGGATCCTGTTACCCGACAGGCAGCTGACAGTAACTATCTCCTTGTGTAGCCTGGTGAGTGGGACATCAGTGTGACCGCCTATAGAGTCACCTATGACTAGTGTGTTCAGTACGTTATTTTGCCCTATTGGCTGTGGTTGATGGGCACACCGAGTCTGTGTGCTATAAGTAATTGGTGTTGTGTTGGGGGATGAGGGCTGCCTGCGTTACTGCTTTGGAGTTCTCTGTTGCCTAGACAGAGTAGTATTGAGAGTCTCCGCAAATGTTGTAGTCTTACTATGTGTGGCCTGTGGTGGTGGAGATCTAGTGAGACTATGTGATGAGTGTGGTGTGGTGCAAACGTTTAAAATCCCCACATGATTGTCAGGTTCAGTCTGGGTTGGAGAGAGCTTTACCTCCAGCATGGCTAGATATGTGCATCTCCCACAGGTTGTAGTGTTGTATGTTAGGAGTGGAGTATTGACTGTGTACATGAGACAATTTCTATATTGCCTCATGATGCCCATATTCATCATATAGACAGGCACGAACACTGGGAATTGACACTTGGGCATGTCTGAATATTTAACTATTTCCCACTAGATAAGTGAGGAAAGTGTGTACAAGAGCTGTTTTACTCTAAGAAAGTGGGAAATGTAAGTACAAACAGTGTTTACCTGTAGGTAATGAAGATTGAGTGCTATAGTAATTAGTAGCTCATGTAGTGCTTACATGTTCTGAACATGGGCTGAGCATGAATAAGCAATACAGATAGGGTGTTGGATAACATAAACACACTGCCCCTCCAACAGGTACACAATCACATATCCATGTACACTACAGAGCCCCTGTAACCATTACTATGATGGTACAAGGTGCACTCAGGCTGCATGGGACCTGTCCACATCCCTGGTTGTATCATACACATATGGCAAAACAGTTTGTCTACACATACACATCATGTAAAACATAGCGTCATGTCAGTCTGTGAAAACACTGAATGGTGCACACCAACAGTTATCACAACCCACAAAGTGGAGACACCACTCATAATGGGAGGCACTGCACTCTTACCCTGTTGAGTCTGGTCTGAAAGTCCATGAACCTTAATCAACGTATATGTTGTTAGCAGTACAGATGTAGATGACAGTACGGATGATTTCACACTGCATATCATACCTGTAACAGGTCATAGGACATCATCACCCATACTGCGTTGCACCTACACTCAGTATACTAGATGTACATTTGTATGTCACAGGAGTGTTCTGCCAGTGGACTGTTGACAGAACCAACACTACAAAAAGTGTCTGAGTAATATGTGCATATCACACCAGTGCCAGCTAGAGTAAAACAGGGTTAATTCGTTGTACTCCCCCTCATTGTAGCCCATACCACACAGACAAATGGGAGGCATCTGCCTATGTAAGTATGTGAATGGCTATGACCTAGGAGCAATAGCTGACTCAGTGTTGTGGACAACATACAGAAGGGGCTTTGTGGGTGAGCTGTGTGACATATGTGCACAATCTGTCAGCTGCATATTGCATTGTCAACGCTAGGTTAATAACCCTGTACCCATGAACTACCACTTAGGCAGCGGTCAGCATAATGGACACTGTGTGTAAGGGATGCTGCTGTGCAGTGTTCCTCCCTGTGATGTCAACAAGCCTATTAGGTAGTCATAAGAGGCAACCCTAGTCATGGCAGGGTGCCATCCATGAACATAGAGATCATTGTACAGGCATACTCATCACTCAAGTGACCAATATCAGATCACATATCACCTTTAAGGGGTATTGGTCATGTTTGGATGGCCGACACCAGCCTTCACAATCCTCATCTCTACTATGTAGCATGATGCCTACCCTGTATAAAGACATGTCCAACACTGTGATGTTGGACATGCTACATGTACATATCCTGATCTCAAATATATACGTCATGGACATCCACCTTCCTAGTACAAGGATCGCCACATGCTGGACAGATCCTTGTGCCATACATGTTACATACTCCTGCCATACTATGCAACCCTGTCCAGTAAAGCTGCACATTTCACCTCTGTTAGACATGGTGTGATGACTGCATGGTAGATGTATCATTAAACGTGTGGATCAGTTATGTGGCACTGCTTCACCTGGTGCCGGAAACACGGCTGTTGGCTACAGCTAGGTAACCTTACATCCTAGGCTCATACATGGCCCAGGGCATACAGACTACTAGATGACCTTGGCCGTACATGCTATAGTTGATAACCATCCCTGCAAATACCATCAGGCTAGCCAGTGTCCCATGTGTATCACATGTGCAACACAGGCAATATATGGCAGGATGTTGAACTGCTGTACAGTGCCATGTAGATGTATATGGAAAAACACATGCATGTAAAGGCTTCCATGTGCATGTCTGCAGTGTCACAGGTCATGTCCGTTAAGGCAGTGTATGTGTTTATATGTGACATATACACAACATCAAGGTTGACAGCATTAATGTGGACACATCCAGGCAGGTGCTGATAGGTAAGAACACCAGTACAGGCAAATAGACATGCCCACATCAAGACAGCATCCACATAGAGTATGAGCAATGTAATCAGGTGACACAAATATATGGTGATAATATTCAATCCCCATTGGGTGTCACGTGTGTGTAACATAAACATGTCAATGGTGTCAGTGTCATGAAGATTTGCAAAGACAACTATTTATATATAATAAATGCAATACACATTAATGTGCAGCTGTATCTCTGTGCATCTCTGAGATACTGTGATCTGTCTACATCATTATGTCTTCCAGGTATGCGCGAGCAAGGCTCCCAGCCTATACACGCTTGGAGGATGAGGCCCTTAAACCTTACCTCCAAGACAACTATGATGTCCTGTTTAGCCATGTGCCACAGGATGCACAGCAGCGGGATGACCTATGGCAGGAACTTCGCAGGAGGGTTAATGATGTGGGTGGACATAACCGCACATACCAGCAGGTGTGCAGACACTGCACGGGCTTGATCAGACATGCAAAACAGTGTGCAAATGCAATTGCTGGGGAACAAGGTGCAACAGGTGGTGGGCCACCAACCCAGCCCCCACTCACATGTACCAAGGAGCTACTGGCCAACCTGGGGACACAGGCAGAACAGCATCCACAAGCCTTAGCTGACATTGTGGAGGTGGATGTCTCTCAACCACTGAGCCTGAAGTTGTCTGGTAAGTCATTACTGCACATAGTTGCATGTATCACTGTACAATATGTAATGTAACATCATATGCAAGGCATGTATACACACATGCCGCATACTATAGTATGCTACTCTGTGTACGGACATATGTACATACTCAATAGTATATCCTATTGTACTGGTGATTGTGTTAACATGCACATTGCACCCTGTAGCTGTCATACAGGTGTGGATAATGATCATACTGCTGTGTCACCTCTATATAGGTACCACTGGTGTACCGCTAAGACAGCAGGCCGTTTCAGGTGAGACAGTTATAAGTATCAGGGATGTTAATGCACAGATCTATTCACCATGTGGCCAGTTAACACATGTACACATAATGTATGGTCCGGTCACAATATACAGGTCGCATCTGCAATCCATCACAATGGCTACCCATGTGCAATACTTACAAACTAAGTGAAACACCAACATGAAACCTCAGAAACTGTCATTGCTAGATGTGTGGACAGCTGTGCATACAACGGTGGGGAGGTGTTGTTTAATGTAGGAACATGCACTACACATCAGAACTACACATGTGGGGTACACAAACAGTACTACACAGTGAGCTGGAGTATGAGCAGCCCATAGGATTCATCATTGTGGATTATGCCCCTGCTATGAGTGCACACATTGTGATGTGCCATCTGACATGTCCATGACATGTAGTGGGCTAGCTGCAACATTGTCTCACTATCCCATAAAACATACCCCACATACCAAACATACAACCCTTTGTCTGCATAACCCTGTGGACAGTGGAGTATATGACATCTATGGGTGTATGTGATATGGGACAACACAGACATGTGAGATAGATGACCATCACAACCGTTTGGCCGACACATGTTCACACATGGCCATGGAGAATGGCCATAAACATGTAACAACACACAGTAGATGTGATGTGTTTGTTTGTACACCCTGTTGTACATTGGCTACACATGGTCCAACTATAGCCTTTGTTGAATGGTTATATTGCAGATGTGGAACACTGGACATCCTACAGGCCTGTGCACAGCTTGTGGAGGTGTAACATCATTCGACCACATAAAATGTGTTGAACATCATGACTGTGTCACAGCAAGACAGTAGTCACCTGTACAGCATCCCCATACATACACAGACAACCATATCAGGCCACAGATACAGTACATTTACCTTGCTGCTGTTGGGCATCACTGTCAGCAGTGGACCTTGTGTGTGTGGTACACAAATGTCATGTGGGACTTGGTGTATTGACAAGTCTGCTATGTGTGGACATGGTTGTCAGGCAGCTAAAATATGTTTGCACATGTACAGGTGTGTCATCTGTATGGCCTTCAGTGACCTGTGACACACATTCTACATCATGGTTTACTGTGTATGCACCTCAGTGACGTGGGTCAAAATCCACAGTATATATGTATTGTGTATGCACACAGTCATGGCTAAGCACTGTGTCTGCAATTCACACTGTATAGCAATAGAGATGCCTCATGATTCCAAGCAATGGCACTGTGTCTGTACTTCACACTGTATAGCAATATAGACGCCTCATAATACCCTGCAATGGTCATGCACATCTGCTAAATGTGCATTTTATCTGTAGGGTGGACAGGCAAGACTGCAATGTGACACCATTACCCCACTGTATATGTGACAGGACACCATTGTGTTAAACATGTATGCATGTCAATGCACACGTCAGCAGACTATATGTCATACTACATGTTAATGTCAAAGTCATATGCCACACATCTGCCATGTGTACTGTTAACCTGTGCTGGTCCACATGATGAAACTCAGGGGTGCATGCTTACTACCATGATTGTGTGAAATGCATGGCTTCTGCTATGACACATGCATGCTGTTGTGTGCAACCCAGGGATGTATGATAACTACCACAATTATTGTCTGAGCTGCATGCGTCTGCTGTATCACATGCATGTTGCATGCCTTCTGTTAAATTGCATGCATGGTGTGTGTCTGTGTGTGTGCGCCTGTCTGCGTGTCTGTCTGTCTGTGTGCGTGTGTGTGTGTGTCTGTGTGTGTGTGTGTGTGTGTCTGTGTGTGTCTGTGTGTGCGTCTGTATTTTAATCTAGAGTCTTTGTTTGCCCTCACAGGTGATGTAGGTGCGTTACCCTCCTGCAGTCCATTTGATGTTAGTGTCCTGTCCTCACAGACTCTAGCAGTGATGATGAACATATGCTTGAGGCACAGGCAGGGTAGTCAGGGGCTCAATCTGTGCCATTGGTTGTCATTCCACCTATACCCCCCTCATCCCCACACACAAATCTCATGCCAACACATACCCCATTACCAGTGGCCATAGAGGAAGGACAGTTGTCGTGTGGTAGCTTGGAACAGGAAAGTGTGGTGGCTATGGAAGGTGTGTATTCAGACCATGGTGTCAGGAAAATGACTGGAGATGGGCCACACAGGCATGTGGACAGTGCTGCTCGTAGGACGACCTCTGGCTGACATGCCCCTGCAGGACAGACCGCAGCAGCTGGTGTCACCAGATGCATGCTTCAGGCTGTAATGGCGGCACAGGCATGTGCTGAATGGCATGACAGAGAAGGACAGAGGCTTCAGAGGGCTGCTATCCATTCTTTAAATGACAACATCCAAGCATTGGCAAATGCTCAACAACAGATTGCTGAGGTTTTGGACAGACGATTGGGTGACATGGTTGGAATCCTTGACTGTGGCATGACAATCTGCAAGCAAGAGCTGTCTGTGCTGAAACATCTGGTAGGAGTGAGTTGTAGGGCACGTGGACGTAGGCCAGCTACGTCACCTGGTGCAGGTCTATGTGAACGAGCTACCTCACATGCCCATTCCCATAGTAGCAGTAGCAGCAGCAGTGCAGCTGGTACTGCGCTGTCCACACCAGGACACAGTGGCCCTGGACGGTCCCAATGGGGACACGGTTCCAGTGGACATGTGTCATTGGACAGTACCCAGTCTGCACCTCTGCCTGGTAGTGCCCGTGCAACCCTTGGCAGGCACAGCTCACGTGGCTGTGGCTGGACACCGTGAGCTGTAAAACCTGGTCTGTACAGTCTGGAGCCCTGTGTAGGCCAGACACATGGCAGAACTGTGTGCACACATACACGCACACACCAGAAACATATGTAGGGCACCACAACACACACACATGCATAACCATACATGGCCAGTTAGATCACAGGCCCTAACCCACACGTGATGTCATCCACTGGTGCAGCCTAGGCCCCTGGCAAACATTATCACCATGTGCATATGATGATGCCTGTGCCGCATCCCAGTCATCCACACCATCAGTGCAGCGGCATGCTTATATGGTCTGATGCACAGGGTGAACAGAATAGGGAGATAAGTGTAGATTACAATTGTTGTGTACTGTTGACACACAGTAGACATACTATGTAGTAGAGGTTTAGAATGCATTGTTTTCTGTTCACAGTATGTGTCTTGGTAACAACAGTAACAGCATGTTGGTCATGATGTCCTGCTTCCCTCCTTCAGGTCTAATTGCATGTGCCTTTGAGTGTCAGTGTTTGCAGTTTCCCATGTGTAAATGTGGACTACTCACAGGTATGTATGGCAATACCAGCATGCTATTCGTAACTTCAACCTCAGTGTTAGAAAGGCTGACATTCCAAAGATGTCTACACATCTACTGATCCTGGAGCATGGGAGCTGTGTACTAAGCTACAGTGGCTAGAGACGTGACATCCATACCGGGTGACTTCAGAGGTGCAATTACATGGGGCAGGAAGTTTACATAGCAGTCTAGCTGATGACAAGGGTAGAGACCAGTTGATAGCTTGAGGCCTCACTGTGTAGTAGTAATACACATTCACATTACAGGATGAGAACACACAACTACACACACACACACACACACACACACACACACACACACACACACACATGTATTCAGACACACAGTAACACCCACACTCACGGGGTCAACGACACTGTAACACACACACACTTGATAGTGTTGAGGTGAGGACCCCTGTCTATGTGGTAATCACCATTACAGTACTGTGCACCCACATGATGCGACACAGAGAATACACATGTACAGGTAGTCAGTAATGCCTAAGAATGATGGCATCAACAGGGTAGTAGATTGCATCACCTGGAGGGGTTTGGGGTTCTATCTGTTCACTATGGTAACATACATCCTCACTCCATGGACCAGACAGCCATACATACACACACACACACACACACACACACACACACACACACACACACACACACACATACACACACACACACACACACACACACACTGTGGAGTCCACAATTGAATGCACCTATGTGTGATACACACCCCACCCCTGCCTATGTCTTGCTTTCTACAATGCAGAATGTACAGATCTCTACAACAGTATACAGGAGTATGAGTGACAACTGGGATGTATTCCCCACCATACATGACATATATGGACACACAAGCAAACACACATGGCAGTACTGTGAATCAAACACCTGCTATCTTATGATACGTATGACAGACATGCAGCAGTATTTCCCGCATTACAATGTGTACCGACGCTACCTTTGGCAATTGTGCTGATATATGCACATGGGAGGTCTTAAGTGTTACAGGTGTCAAGTGATTTACAGTCAGTGACACCCTGACCGCTGTGTAGGTTTTATATGTTCCCCTTCAATTAACAGAAACATAGCTTAGTGTCTGAACATGCTATTGTAGGACGGCTTGTGACACACCTGTGAGCTGTCTTCAGCAAACATCCATCTGCACTTAGTTATGTCCACACATCCATCCATACCTGATGTACATCTTACCGTACTGTCAGTAAATCACCACATACAGTTGGCAATGATGGGGCTGCATTGCAACTGCATGTTGTAGTAAGACACACGTCACCTGCAAACATCAGCTACTGCACACGCATGGTAGCTGAATGCACAGCACTACATGTACATGTGTGTAGGTCATATATTCCTGTCATTTAGCCATGTTTGTAGGCATTGCAATTGGTGGATATGTGTGATGACATACATGACACATGGACTGTTGTATGATATGATAGCTGTCATGGGCAACCAATATAGAGGGAATGTTAACTCAGTCAACAATGGTATCACACCTTATGTACTGTTAGCATTCAACAGCCATGGACCTACCTTCCATGTGCATGTGTGTAATTGCTGTAGCCACCTGTCTGCATGAAGGACAGCATAGCCACCTGTCTGTACGAAGGACAGCAACAGTTATGCTATGTACATATGTGTTATGTATGTGTGTGGCATGTACATATCCACGGCAGGTACATGTATGTCATATCTAAACATGAGGGTGTTTACTGGTATACAGCAACAGTCATCTGTTACTGCTGTATATGACCCAGGGCCCTTGTTATGTGTACAGCCGACCTGGTTATGAACAGTGGTATCATTACATTGCATAACACATGATGCAACTGTGTCAGTACATGGGTAGTCTGCACAGCTGATGTAGAGCTAGGTACAGTCCACTGGTCATGGGTCACATGGTGTTGTACTAATATATGTTCTACCACATGTATGGATGTGTGTTGCTGGTCCAAAGACATGGTGATGTCTGAGGGCTACATCCTAGAATGCGGCTTTTGACACTGTGATCTGCACCTGACACATCTGTGATGCCTTTTGAGGGTGTACTGGTCAGTACATGTGAGTGGCCTTCATGTATGTGGGGACACCACCACCAGGAGTGGTCCGTACCGGTGTTATGGCTCACATGTCTGTATCCGAGGTATACAGTGGTAGTGCTATTGTGTACAACTGAGCCTTCAGTAATCTCCTTTCCAGTAATCCCTCCCAGTAATCTTGGTAGCGCATTCTGTAACTGTGTAATGCTGTAGTGTGATAAGGTAGTTAGGTCTGTGTTCTAATGCCATCCATGCCAACTGTGTTTGTGTGTGTGTGTGTGTGTGTGTGTGTGTGTGTGTGTGTGTGTGTGTGTGTGTGTGTCTCCATCTGCCTGGGGACAGAATAATGCTTTTAGACTGCTCACACTCCACACAATCCCTATCGCCGACATTGCCATTGCTGATGATGTCACCCACCTAGAAGTACACCTCTGGGAGTGTTGTGTCCCAGTAATCTCGGTAGCCTGTTCTGTAACTTCAAAATGTTGTAATGTGATAAGGTAGTTAGGTCTGTGTTCTAATCCCAGCCATGCCAAGTGTGTGTGTGTGTCTCCATCTGCCTACGGACAGAATAATGCTTTTAGACTGCTCACACTCCATACAATCCCTATCACCGACTTTGCCATTGCTGATGATGTCACCCACCTAGAAGTACACCTCTGGGAGTGCTGTGTCCCAGTAATCTCAGTAGCATGTTCTGTAACTGCGTAATGCTGTAGTGTGACAGAATAGACAGGTAGGTGCTCTATTCCATTGCATGACAGGTGTGTGTGTTTGGCAGTCATATCCTATATGTTGGTGTCTGTGAGTGGCTAGCTACTGGATGCGTTGAGGAGTGTATTTTGTTGTTTTCCTATATAGTGGCCATAAATGTCACAATCGGCCAAAAGACTGGGTTGACAAGACATACACATACATTTGGCAATAGGTCTGGTGAGTAATGTCAGCAGCCCTAATCTTACCCTTAATACAGACTGAACCCGTGTGATGCACAGAAACACACTTGCCTTGATATTAACACCAGTACATAATGCAGGAGGCAAATGTGGTTTCCTTTTCATTCTTGTCTAATGCTTTGGTGTCACATGGTCTGTTGTTGAGATATATATTCTATATCTATGTATGTATATGTGCATATAAATATATATATATATATATATATATATATATATATATATATATATATATATATAGAGAGAGAGAGAGAGAGAGACATTAGCACACATAAATCTACATGATGGAATACATGTCCTATACTGTTGAATGCCTGTGCTGGATTATCTGTACATGATAACCTCAAATGTATGTATATCTGTAATGGCTTAGTGGTAAAGCACATCGTCTGTGGTGTGCAGGATCCCGGGTTCGAACCATGCAGAGGCCGGGGATTTTGTTGCTGGGAAGAACAAGGGACATCGAATACGGTGATAGTAAGGTGCTTTTAACCAGTTGTGTGTGGGTCTGTGCGACAGTAAGCAGTGGTTATTTTTGGGGAGGCTCAGTATGGGTCATGTAACTATGCATTAGAAGACAATACTATGCAAACGAGGTGGAAAATAGTGAATCCCATTTATCCCCAGGGTGTGATGCAGATCCCAAGAGTGTATGTGTATAGATAGCCGGGTGCAGGACTCGAATATAGGTGAAAGCATGGGGGGTGTCAGGCGTACTGTACGTACATTGGAGCCCTGTGTCTCAGGATTGCTCCTGGCTTAGCACGCCTAAGCTAGGGTTGTGTCTATACCTGCCTACTGCAATTGAGAGGGGCAACAGTAGTTGGAGAGTAGTCAAGGTGAACAAGCTGGGAAAACAGGTGATCATTATCACAATCAGCAGATTACAGGCCCAGCCCAGCCCAGAACACTACGATAAAGTGAGCAAGCACCATTCCTTCGGGTTTTTCCACACTCTACACCACCGGTGCATACATGTGGGGAAATTTTACAAAACAATCCAACGAAATGAGAAAGGCTGCAACAGGCAACATAGACCAACATGTGCAGGAGGCTGAGGGTGGTGAGGATGTGAATGCTGCTGAACAACCCTCAATGAGGAGACAGAGAAGACTGTACAGACCCAGGGTAACCTACCAGGGGCACCATGAGCTGGAGATAGTGGAGCACTATGTGGTGGACAGATACCTCCTACAGCAGATTGTTGAGCTGTGCTGACCACACTTGACACATCGAACAGGCCGAGGGGAACCCATCCAAGTGGATACCAATGTATGTGTAGGCCTAGGTATACTAGTCACAGGTACCTCCCAAAGTACAACTGGGGATATCATGGGGATCTCACAGTCATCTGCATCCAGAGTATTCCACCAGTTCCTGGATGCCACGTCACCACATGCCAGCAAGCACAAACATGTCCTCAACACACGTGAGGTGTTGACCAGCAATATGTGTCTCTTCCACCAAATGGCAGACTACCCTGGGGTAGTGGGTGCTATAGCCTACACGCACATACACATCAAAGCACTACCCAGTGAGTAGGGTAGGGCCTACATTAACTGAAGAAAAATGGCTGTGGGTAAGACCAGGGTGCAAAAAATAAGTAATATTCTAAACACAATGCACCAAGGTGACACACAATAACGTTTAATGAAAGTAAAAATAGATGAAAAAAGGTGAGCGCTTTCGCAACAGTGGTTGCTTCATCAGACAAAACTAAAATGCATTTCATTACTTAAATAGGTATAAACATAGCCAATCATCACATCAGTTGTAGTTAATTAATGATGTCATGCTTCAAATACTTCTAAAGAGGCAACTACACAGCATATACCTCTATTAAAAACACACAATAAGAAATGCAGTAAAACATGCAAAACTGTAAAAAAGAACACACTTTTTTACAGTTTTGCACGTTTTATTGCATTTCTTATTGTGTGTTTTTAATAGAGGTATATGCTGTGTAGTTGCCTTTTTAAAAGTATTTGAAGCATGACATAATTAATTAACTACAATTTATGTGATAATTGGCTATTTTTATACCTATTTAAGCAGTGAAATGCATTTTAGTTTTGTCTGATGAAGCAACCGCTGTTCCGAAAGCGCTCACCTTTTTTCATCTGTTTTTACTTTCATTAAACATTACTGTGTGTCACCTTGGTGCATTGTGTTTATAATAGGGCCTACATTAACTGCAGGGGCATCCCCTCCATCAACTGCCAGGTCGTATGCGATGCCCAGGGCATTATACTGAATGTGTGTGCTGGCTGCCCTGGAAGCTATGACGATTCCAATATATGGCATTGATGCAGCTGTACCACAGCTTTGCCAATATGGACATCCTCTATGGTCACCTAGTGGTGGATTCTATGTACCCACTGGAGCCGTGGCTGATGACACCCATCAGAAATGCACACACACCTGAACAACTATGCCATAATGAGGAACACGCATAGGCCAGACATATAATAGAGCATGTGTTTGAGATGCTCAGGTCACGGTTCCGGTGTCTGGACACATCCGGTGGAGCCTTGCAGTATTCACCAGCTACATGCACCCATATTGTTATGGTATGTGCTATGCTACACAATATGATCCTGCGGAAACAGCTGCAGCAGGAACAGCATGGGGAAGGGCCACACATCCCCCCACCAATGCCAAGGCCTGTACAGGCACAGAGTGACTTGGAGGAGAAACAACCTGAGCCAGACCCAGTAGGCGGAAGGAGGCATGCCCAGCATGACTTGGCCTTGGCAAAGAGGCAACACAATATGCACTGACACAGTAGTTACCCAGGAAATGTCACCCTCTCTGACTCGCACAGACAGTAAAAGGGATGGCAAATATGACACTACCTGTGCTCAGCCATGTATAGGAAGTGCACTGTGTGCATCCGACACAGGCAGCCCTCCAGCACCATCCTCAGGTCTGGCACACCCTCAAGGTAAGTCAATCAACTTACCAATTGGCAGTTGTATTAGAATGCATTGTTACCTGTAGCTATGGTATGGATTTGAGCATGCAAGGGAATATGGTGGCCGAATGTTAAGGCAGCGGACAGTAGACGTCCATAGTGGCACCATGACACCTGTAGCACATACCGGGGTCACCATAGTAGCCAGTAGTACACAGGGTGTCATAACCCACTGCGGGTAATGGGCTGAGCATCATGTGTGTCCATACAGCCCACACAAGTCTCCACCAGCTGGACAGGTGTAGACCAACACAGGCAAATGCTGTACTATGGCCTCTGAATATGCCCAATGGATGACCCCTCACAGACCCACACAGACAGACTACAGCAGGCCAGGCAGTTAGATGTAGGTTGTGAAGGCTAGGGCATCTGAAACTAATATGTTGGGAATTAAATCTAAGATCTGGAGTACACTGGTATGCCTCTAGCCAGCACAATAGGTTGGTCTACACACTGAAATGGAGTACCTGACATACCAGTACAGTAGTAGCAAAAGTGTACAAGTGTCAGCTGTGCCCCCCCTTCCAATGTACACATGTAACAGTTAGGTGCACCCCCCAGTGCTGTGTAGGAATGTGGATACAGTCGGATGTCCCCCCACCCTGTGCAGAAATGTAGCAACAGTCAATGCCAAATGACCGATGGATACCCTGCAGACACAGCATGCCACCTGTCAGTGTACAACGCAGAGGTCGGCACCACAGTACTGACTACCTGGACGTGTAACACATGCGATACAGTTGACCATACTGGGCATGCTCATACACATGAAGGTATGACGGCAATGTCAGTCGACAACATGCAGAATGGTCATACTGGGCATGCTCACACACGTAAACACAAGATGGCCAGGTCTGCAAACACCAGTCATCCGGACATATCTGCCAGTACATTGCTATGCTTTTGGATGACTGTGCTGTATGGTATGTGTGTGGTACTGTCTATTGTCTGTATATCTGCCATGGTGTATTGGTAATTCACATTAGCTGTGTGCACAGAGTGTTGCTACCAACACTTGCAAAGGACGGTTATTTGTTTGCGGCCAGAACAAGCCCATTGGATACGGAGTGAGTAAGGCACATTGAAGCAGTTGGGAGTGGTTGTGCATGGGTTTGCGCAGTGTTAAGCATTGCTGACCTCTGGTTACAGCTTCTTACACTTGGATAGACTCCACATTTCTTTACCAGTGCAATACTCGCATACTGGAAGCCAAACACACTTACACCCACTTGCTCGCTCACTTGCACATGCACCAACATTGGTGCTTGCATGTGTCACTCACGCTGGGTGGGAGTGATCCCTTGTGATGCCTATTACAATGGACTACATGACTACAGTATCGGGTATGGCTGACCATTAGGCGATGGCATGGCATTTGACTGTACAGAATTGGCGGCCTGTCCAGTGAGTTAATCATATTATATGCGTGTTCCTCAGACAATCTGCTCCCATCTGGCTGATACATGGGAACAGATACTCTGCAATGCAGACAAATAAATGTGTTTTGGGACCCACATCCATCTGCCGGGTCATGCTACCGCATACCTATTGTAGGTTTGCCACCTTTTAAATTGGCCGAGGTGAGACTTTAGGATTAACACTTGTCTCACTTTGCGTGGGACAGTCCCTCCTTAGGCGTATGTGTCATGCGAAAATAATCAAGACATAGCAAATGTCCTGATTACAGGACAATATTATATTCTACATTTCTCTAATAGTTGCATGTAACAGTTATTGTATATATGACACTTCTATATGTTATGTGAAGTAGCATAAGCAACTGGACTGCTACTAGACTAAGCTTTTATTTGTGCTGATACGTATAGTTCTGTACTATGCACAGCTGTAGGTATGTTCTGACCTGGTACGTCTGACATTTCTACAGAGCAGGTCCCACTTTGGCCATTTGGAAAGGTGGCAGCCCTATAGGACCTATATGTAGAGATGTCAGATTTGGCAAGGCAACACATACCCACAGCCAGTAGAAAATAGACTACTTCACCGGTTTGCATAAGTAAAGGTTATTCTTGTAGCATTATAGTTGCTAATACTATTTCCTATAACATCTAGGCATTTCAGATACAACATAATCGTTTTATGCAACCACTACAGACAATATATGGATTCTTTGCCCTAAATCACAGGCCATGTGCCATAATAACATTTATTTTGCAGGACACAACTTCCCAAAGTGGAATGTCCCTTGCAAAGGTGAACAGGTGGTAACCCCAACCTATTATGCTATCATCTAGAATTGCCCACTTTGCTGCAAATTGCTCATATAGAACTCATCACTGTACTGCTTTGAGACAGCTCCACTGGCTTGAACTGCCCAATCTCCTAACCTACAATCATCTCTGCCTCCGTCATTCTATCTATTACCTCCCCAATAAGTGTCCTGCCCTCAAAAACCTAGTACAACATCACTCAGCCAAAAGGCCACTTAGATCATCAAGCAAACTACTACTAGAAGTCACCAACAGCTACAATAGCTTTGGAGATGCACTATATAGTAGTTCAGTGGCTAATAAATGGAACTCTGTCCCCACTAGCATTCAAAACACATCATCCAAAGCCTCCTTTAAAGACCTCATCAGGCAACATCTCAAGCAAAGTTGGCAGTGCCATGATTGCTCCCCAGGCTAGTGAAAGCGGATAACATATACATACTAAATTTATTGCACTTGATAATAGTTTTCAATCTTACTCACAAACACTGGCTAATCTACAATGTATGTACTGTACCTGTGTACTATGTATGTATTCTACCTATGTTTCAAATTTCAGCTGTGCACCACAAATCTATTAATTACCTTTATTTTTAAAATTAATATTTTTTGTTTGTTTTCTCCACTGTAACTTGTAATTTGTGTGTATACTGATCATGTCTAAATAACTAAATGTGTCTGTAAATTTTCTTTGTGGAGCTTTTCTCCCTGGGCCTCTGCTGAAAAAAGGCCTTTTTGGCTCAGTCAGACACCCCCGGTTAACAAATGTAAAATAAAAATAAAATAAAAATATCTGCCTAAGGTAGTCGGCGGAATATGCACTTTCCATCACTAGCAGACCTCACATACGAATGAGGGAGAATGAACACTGAATCAGGGACACTGCATAACACCCTCAGGGACACATTTAGATGATTGGTACTATTAACCTGACACATTGACAGTCCCAGAGCATATGTATTCATACACATTTGTCGAGATACATGTTGCTTATGACTCATACATGTTGTCATTAGTCATTACGTGTATTCCGCCACCTGTCCACCTAATATCACTAGTTCTGGAAGGTTTTAGTTGGGACTGTGATAGATTCTGATTCATAATCATGGACGTCCATGATAATCAGGTACAGTTCACTGATATAGTCCCTACTTGTTCCCCCAATGGCTTACAGACTATCCAGTAGATGTGCTCTTAAACTTTGGGAGGTATGGGCATCTTCTATACCCACATAGGAATATTAATTACTTCCACGGGGCGGGCCTAATACATCTCTGCCAACCATAACCTGCACACTTAGGCCCATTATTGCATACCCATGATTCCCCTACCTGACACCCCTCTACAGCACTCATCCTTACTGTGAGCGCAGCTGGGGTATGAACACACCCCTACACACTGCCCACTCTCCCAGTGTCAGGACACATGTCATACGTTTTGTCAACCCATGTGTTATCAGATTTGCACAACCTACTGTTCCGTGTACAGCTACATCCTGGTTGCATCGATCATCATAGCGTTGCCTAAAAAGGAAATTTTTGGTGTCCCACAAGAGACCCCGTAATCCATGTTTAAAGTATAGACCTTTCAGATCTCTCTCACTGGTAATGTCCTGCCGGTGGTCTGGAAAGCAGGGGTGTATTTACCTTTATTGCATGTCTGTATGTCTCACCGGCCTAGCTGGGGGGGGGGGGGTGTGGGAGGTAGATGTTTGTTTATTGGACCTCCCACTAACATATGCCCAGTCTGAACATATGTTTCCCGTAATTGCTGTAACGTAACCTAGGTATGTACATGTGTATATCTACAGTAACATATATATATATATATATATATATATATATATATATATATATATATATATATATATATTTGTGTGTATATATGTGTGTGTATATATATATATATATATATATATATATATATATATATATATATATATATATATATATATATATATATATATATACACATCTGTGTGTCCATTGACCAATACATTTCCCGGCCATACGCACTTACACATGCGTATTGGGTTTTATATATGCTTCACCAGCATACTATTGCCTTAGTCATTATGACGCTGACACTTCACTCCAGTAATCTTGTAATCGGTGTTTAGCACATTATACAGTGAACAGATGTCGCAGTATGTTCATGTACGGATTACCGATGGTAATTGGGATGTGATACAGTGTCATTTGACCTGTTCTTTGTCTGCACAGCCTATTATTCCAGCTACTGTCTTTATTTGTCTGTGCACATTCATATTATTTATGTCAATAAATGGAATGCATGTGTTACAGAGAATGTACTTCAACATAATGTTGTCTGCATGTGCGTATGCATATATACCTATTACGTACTAGCTGACCTACATGGGGTGGTCCATTGGAACTGGCCCAACCAACCCTGGCACTCC
>NC_056725.1:1982665466-1982860466 GCF_019279795.1 Protopterus annectens | reverse complement strand
TAATTATTTCCTACAATCACAGGACATTTGTCATTGTATTATTTTTGGTTAGGACACACTTACCCAAACAGGGACTGTCCCTCAGAAAGTGAGACAGGAGGTACCCTGCTTATGTCAGCACCTTAATCACCCTATATCCAACTGCCACTATGCGAATGTGTAAAGTATATATTCTCAATAATTCATGTGGAGAGCCATGCATCACGGTCAGGTGTTTAATCCCGGGTAGTAGGTTTTGCATGACCAGCTGGAGGCTGAGCTTGTGTTTGCAAAACTGTCTTGCATGCTTTGCATATGTTTCAGTATCCACGGACACTGACAGGTGTGATTACTGTTGGAGGCAGGCTGTAATATTCAGCATTTTAGGTTGCGCGTAAACAGCCGACATATCCACACCTCCGTGCGGTGCTTCGACATGCCCCATGCACTCACGCACATTTCCTATACACATGGATGTGGAGGCAGCGTGCCTTCATTAATATGCATATGACGCTACTGCGCCATCTCTACATTGCACGGTCAGTGCAAGCCTAACACCGTCTTCATGAATCCTGGGTTATGTTTTTTATTCTTCTCTGAAAGTCGATATATGTGTCTTAAGCAACTGTCTACCCATTGCAAATGGCAATTCCTTCAATATGGCTTTTCATCTTTCTGTGAATTAAAGAGGTTATATCATCACAGTATTTGCTGTCTGATTTTGCTTTTATGTATGCCTTCATCTGGCTTTTGAAAGATATAAAGCAATTGCTATAAATTGGACGATCTCATGGGGTAAGTCTTGATATGCATATTATTCCAGAATTACAGATAACAAAACTGACTGAAGCCAGTGACTAAGTATTCTGTGCCAGTTCTGAGAATTAAATGGTTAGGATTTATTTACATTCCTGCCAATTGATGTGTTATATTATTGTGCTATATTATGAAAGGTAGAAAAAAAGACAGGTATATTTAATGTATTGGCAGTAAAGAATAAATCTGGTAAAAATAAATTCATTTTAAAGGCCACTATATCTCCAAAGTGGGATCTTCCATTTAAGTTTTTTTTTTACTTGAATACCATAAGAAATGTAGTATATATATATGAATAGTAAAAGGATTGTTATGAGTATCTTAAGTAATAGCTGTCTCTTTCTATTTGCTTAAGTATTACAAGATATTGCTTCATTAAGATTAAATCAGCATGGTTTACTTCTCACCCGATATTTTCCTTGGACTACTGATCTTTGCTTGACCAGGTACTTGATATTAATGGGTTAACATACTGAGATATATAAATTGAAATGTTATACTATGAGTGCTCATGAGCCTATAATTCTGTTATTAGGTATTTCAAGAAATAGTGTACAGCTGTATGTGAAAGACAACAAAGGCATTTGTCCCGGTCCACTTCAATAAACACAGCACACCAAATGACGTTTGACAACCTTTATTAAACTTCCATAAACATAACTTTGTTAACTGATATTTTTACAACTGATACATAGTATAGCTGATTATAATCCCAGCATAAGCATCCATGCAATGTTAATCAGCACAGAGTGACCTCACTCATCCTGACTCAGTAAGCAGCGTCCATACCTCCAATAGTTTAGTTTACTTATGCAGTATCCCACCACTCACTTCATTTATCATTAATTGAGTTACAGATCTACCAGATAAGCAGCATCCTTACCTCAGCTCATTTATTTTACTTATGAAGCAGTGTCCCATCATTCACTTTATTTACCATTAATTGAATTATACATCCACCAAATAAGCAACATCCTTACCTCAGCTCACTTATTTTACTTATGAAGCAGCACCCCATCATTCACTTCATATTACCACTTATTGAATTAAACAAACCAACCAATAAGCAGCATCCTTATCTCTGCTCACTTATTATATATATCAAGCAACCTCCAACAGCTCAGTTTTCTTTCCCAATTCATTGAAATGAACCTCCAACACCAGAGGGGGAACAGAAGAGGGCAAGCCTGTCCCTCTTCTCAGCCCACCAGCCTGACCAGGCTGTTCCCTCTCCTGCATACCAAAACTTTTAACAAACCTAAAGGTCAAAGCCAAACATCATTCAGTGTACTCCAGCCTCATTACTCCAAACTGGAACCCTGTCATTAATACCCAAAGCTGTATTATAGAAAAAATGAAAACAACCAATTGCATAAGCAACTGAAATTAAAACCAATTAACTCATTCTAACATGAGATAACCATGCCCTTGTAAAACATCTTTACTCATACTGCGGTCATTAACTGCCAAATGCACCACCAGCACTGTAAAGCACAGAGCCATCCGACAAATGAAAACCAGTATTACAAAGCAAAACATCCGATAACCAAAATTGCATTCACTGACCCACACCCACTCTCACAAAGGATTTAAAAAATCCCTAAGTGAAATACCCCCCAAAGGTAAATCAACAGGCCAAACATATTAGGCCAAATTTGAGCATTCCAGGGAAATCTATAAACTCCCTTACTTGATTCTTCAATTACCTAGTACCTGAAAACTCACCTATAATGCCTGGTGCTAAAGTACTCTGACCATCTCTCCTACCTGAAAGGTGATCCCTGCCACGATACTGTGGTCATGATTACTGCACTACCTTCTGTAAAATCCCTTAAACCCCTACATGACCTTAAACACACACAAAAAAATACATCCCAACACTGCCCAAGCCAATATCAAACTATGCTTAGCTTGGTGAGGTGTAAGAAGCTGACTCAACCAGGTGTCAGCAATGGAGCAAAATGCTGTTCCCACCCTAACTTCACTACCCCTATCCAGAAACTCACCCACCTACATTACACCAAGGCTCTTTGACCCTCACAAATCTATCTTGCCCTCCAATTCATTGACCACAACCTCACATTGTAGTCCCTACCCTCTCAGAAACTGAATCTTGACACTAATCATAAGATGTTACCAAAGACAGAAACCTCACAGAATATCACCTCTACTTAAAACTCACTCCAACCTATATAGATATAGATAACCATAGCTATACCTTTAAACCTAAATGGCAAATCCTTACCAGCAGGAGCACTTGACATGATCTCTACCCTGTGCATGATCACAAATACCTAGCCAAATAAACCCTAATACCTCCTTCAACAGTAAGCAATTACTTAGTGCAATAATTATACCCGTCTCTTGCAATGAACGGTATGCTCCCATGGTAATATTCCTACAACCTGAGTCATTCCAAAGAAGACCTCAGCTACCAATAATCCAGCATGAGATTTAATCCTGATGCTCGATGCAGCAGATCAAACAAAATCAAAGAGATTACCTTGTAGATGCAGGGAAAAAACACACAAACAACAACTCCAGATTCAGCTGCATGCTGAAAAACTGTGACCTCATTGCATACTGCTCCAGCGACTGACACATTCGCTGTTGCCTCCTCTCTCTCGCCTGTCAAGTTGGCATCCCTCTGGTAGCCAGGTGCTGCAACTCTACACTTCTTCTATCTATAAAATAAAAGACAACTGTAAGTGCCTACTAATTCCCTCTCCCTCAACAGCAACAAAGTCCTGGGCAAATCACTGTATTAATGTACCTCCCCTACCAAATGTAGAGCCTATTGTAACTGCCCTATGACCTTCCAGTTTGAGGTTGTTAGTAAGCCCTTAATATGTATTTCACATTTTGCCCATTTGCTCCGCATTACAAGGGATAGTGCTTCCCTTTCGGAGACTGAAAGGTTGAAAGCTATGTTTACACTCTGCTGCCTGTCAGTTACTTTCTGAAATTAACCCTTATGATTTCCAGATGAATCATCTGAAACCAAAGTATTAGGACAAATGGACAGAAAACATAGGGCAGAAGACATACAAAAAGATATGTTGGTCCCACTGCTCCCCTGTGCACCTGCTCCATAAAAGGCATGCCCAGGCCGAAACCAACCTCCAGAAAAAACATGAATATTCTGTGGGAGAGTAAGTCTGCCCTCATTTCTGCCAGGCTTCACAATCTGAACCTTCTGCAGAAATCTGGAAAAATTAAGAGCCATGCTCGGGACGGAGCACACACCCATCTCAACCTCCAACACGATGACCACCTGCTTCCATAGCCAAAATCCATCATGCCATGGACACACAGCAAGCATCCATCTTCCCAACCACCACGCGGCTTCAGCTACTGCCTCATTTGAGTCTCAGACTTCATTTCTTTGAAAGAAATTGCATCTCAACCCAAAATGTAATTCTAGCACCTTTATAACTGTATAAGAGCAATGTTTAAAATATGTCACAATTCTCAGGAGTTTGACCCATGTCAGATGTGCACAGTAATTGTATAATTAAATTTCAGGCCTTTAACCCCCACATTATCTCTGGCTTTGTTCAAATGTATTGCATTAAGAGGTATAAACTCAACGTGTCTGCCATTATTTCAAAACATCGCCTGGCTCCTCTGACTTCCGTAACAAACCATCCAATTAATTTATTGACTGCCAGGTGTTAACCAGTGAATTCAACCCTCAACGATTGGCCAATATTTCAGAAAACGACAATTTGTGAGAAACAGACCATACACCTCTCATTCGTTCCATGCAAAATCCGGACAAACATGAAATAGTGAAACAAAATCTGCAAATAAGGAGACATCTTAACTTTTGGTCTTATAGCTTAGAAAGTGAAGTTGAAACATACATTCACTAATGGATGCAAAGCCTGAAAATCGTATGTATGACCTGATTCCATACCTTCGATCCTCTGATCATCCCACAGCTCTACTCAAAAACTATAATTGAACTGACAGCCCAAATTCTGTGAGACACTGTGCCTCCACAAATCCAGAGATTCCACAAAATTAGGACCCTCAAAGGACAGCTACCTGAAACATACCGCTAAATTTTGCTGTCAAACACAGCTCACCTGTAAAGAGAGCCAGTGATGAAGGCCCTATCCATTTAAACTCAACAACTGAGTCCTCCTCGGGGCTTACAGGGCTCCGTAATTTTGCAGAATGGTTAAAAACACAACCAGCCTTTGGATTTAACTGCAAAGATATCATTAGTGAATACTTGGCTGGAGGAGGTGAGTCTTTATCTCTTAAGTTAAAAGAGATTGATCGGAAAATGTTAAAACTAAAAAAGTTACAATTGGAAGTAAATTATTTTGGAGAGTGTAAGAAACAGGGTGTAGTACCGAAAGGTTTGCGATCCTGGCAATACCCTTTGGGGTTAGAGGCGGGGACAGTGTTTTGCAATGAACTTTTAATGTTGTTTGACAAGCACATTACTGAATTAATGGACATGATGTGTAAACATTATTCTATTTCTATTGCAGCTTTAACTAACGAAATCACAGTTTTAAATAATGACATTAAAACACACCCTGAATTCATAAGGTGCCATTATGATTATAAAAGGGTGTTTTTTTTCTATTGGCCAACAATTAATCAAGAACACAGAAGTGAAACTCAAGAAACTGAGAAGGGACATCAGTGACTATAAGAATGGGGTTGCATACCCAAAACCACCACCCTCTCAAGGTAAGGGTATATTTGGTCATTCCCTTGCACAACATACAAATGTTGTGAACACGGTCAATGGGAACGATCCTGAGGTACCTGTGAGGGTAGGACCAGGAGTCAGTGATCTAGATCTGTTTGAGGGCAGCTGGAGGAACAACATTGCTGACAAACATCCTGTTACCAATGTGGTTGGCAACAACCACTACAACAGTAATGAAATGAATGATTCTTTTTCCAACAGGGGCCAGAACCACCCACGGGGATACAACACGAGGGGCACAAAGGAGAATCACAAGTACAACAGATAACTAATGCACCTGTCATTTTGTTGAATGGTAGTGGTGACTTCAAGGTGTACAATTTCTCAAGTTACACCATTTGCCAGGAGTTCTGTGAACTTTTCAGTAAGGGTTTGACTTTCATACCCGAGGAACATTTTGACTTACCAGGGGTTTTGATTGATTTGAAATTATATATTCAAAAATTGAACTTGTCTGTAATTTTTGGAGGTATGGGTTACATCAATGACCTTTAAGAGTGGCTAGTACGTACAACTCACCCATGTGCCCCACTCTATCTTTGTTCGAGCACATGTGTGAGTCTGATTTGAGGTCTCTACGTATGAGTGCTAGAAAAAATGTTGTTAAGAACATAACTGAGGATGAAGCTGAAGCTTTGAGATTGGTCAGAACCTTACCGGTCCGGTTTTTGAAACCGGACAAAGGTGGAGATTTGGTGATCATGGACAATGATGACTATGGCAACAGAATATTTGACATGCTAGATAGTAAGATCTACGTGAGGTCCAGTCTTAATGAAATTAATATTGCTTATAAAAGAATCTTCTTCTTCCTTAGGGATTTGTTGATAGAAGGGTTGATCAGTGTTGCCGTTTATAATTACCTTGTGATTTTGAAGCCAAGAACACCCAATTTGTTTGGTTTACCTAAACTATATAAAAACATTGAAATCCCTCCTATGAGGGCTTTGGTGAATGCAAGGTCTTCTATTACATATGCATGCTCTAAGTTTGTGGATGACTTATTAAAGAAATATGTAGTGAAGGAGGAACAGGTATGCAAAGACTCTTGGGCTTTTTTGAAAAATTTAGAAAAATTTATATTCCATGACAACATTTTTATCTTAACAATAGACGTAGTGGACCTTTATTTCTCCATCCCACATGACATAGGGTTAGAATATATCACTAAGAAACTTATTTCTTATGGAGCAGAGAGTGATGAAATATGTTTGATTCAAGAATTACTGGATGTGATTTTGAACAACAACTACATCAGTTTCAATGGCAACATCTATAAGCAAGTGGTAGGGATAGCGATGTGTTCCCCATGTGGGGCAAGTTATGCTAATTTACTTCTAGCACAGTGGGAACACAGACACATATTTAGTAAAGACATCCATAAGAAAGTAAAGCTTTACAATAGGTTTTTGGATAATATTTTCATCATGTTTCAAGAGAGTGCAGATGACGCATGTAGCTTTGTGGAGGCATTAAACAACAGTACTTCTTTCTTAAGATTCACATACACATACAAAGAGGACACTATCAGTTAATTAGATGTGAAATTGGTAAGGGACACTGTACGTAAAGGTTATTTAGCTAACATTTTCAGGAAGCCTACGCCCTCCAACATGTTGTTGCACTTTTCCAGTTGTCACCCGTTCCATCAGAACAAATCTGTCCTAAAGGGACAGTTAGTAAGAGCAGCTCGAATGACATCTGAAGACACGTCATTTGACGATGAATGTATCTTGTTGAAGCACATGTTTATGAGTCGTGGTTACCCAGAGTCATTAGTTGATGAGGTGGTAAGAGAGGTTTGTAGTAAGAGACTGTCAGGTATTTTTAATCCCATCCTTACTGTAAAAGAAGGAGATTTAGTTTTGGATGTGGAAGAAGAATTGAGTGTGGTGGTGCCTTGTACAAGTCCACCACCAGTAGTCGTGGGCTCAACAGGTGCAAACTTGGTTTGTTACAAGAAGAGTTCTGTTACCCCTTTTACTTTGGAAGTGAAGTTCATTAGCAACATCCTTAGAAGAAATTGGCACTAATTGGCCTTTGAGAAGGATTTAGTAGAGAAATAAGGTGATGAACCAGTTATTATTTTTAGAAAAGGGAGAAATCTAAAAAGTATCATGGAAAGTACAATTATGAAACCCACTAGAACAGAGGGCACATACAAGTGTGAGGCATGTAATTATTGTAAATTCATTTCTACAGGGTCTAGTTTCACAGTGAATCAACACATGTTTAAAGCCAGAGACCAGTACAGTTGTAGTTCTAAATCAATGGTTTACCTGGCTTCCTGTCAGTCATGTCCGGCTTTTTATATCGGCAAAACTGACAGGAAATTAAAAGAAAGGATTTATGAACACACATATCATATAAGGAAGAAGAGCAGTACCAATGCCCTAGCGAGACACTGTAATGTGAACTCTTCCCATGCTTTTTTGTTTAAAGTGATAGATCAGGTAGTGGTTGATGAAAAAGGTGGACCACATCAGTTGCTGTTAGAGAAACGTGAACTTGTTTGGCAGCATAGGCGGAATTCCCACACTCCCCCTGGTTTAAACAAGGTCACATCTTTGACTTGTATTTTGAAGGTGAGAAGGCTATTGAGGTGACAGATACAGTATTTAATTTCATGTTAGCAAAAGGTAGCAACTGTTGTAGTTTATTCCTGTTTTTCGTCTTGAGTTCTTTTGCACATTTTTATAGTCTAGTACTAAAAATTTGTTTTCAAATTTTTCAAAATTTTTAGAACACAGATCCTCTAAGGTTTTAGAACACAGTTTCACTGTATGTATTTGTACTTTTAGGTATTTGACACCCTGTCCATAGTTATTGACATTTTTGCTTCACACACTGTCACCTCTTGGTGTTGTGAGCAGTAGTCTGTTGTTATATTTTTACTCATTTTATACTTATTATTATTATTATGCTCTTTTCTTCTTTTACACTCCAAGTATATATTTAAAACTATGTTTTCCTACATTTATGCTTTTCATTCAGTATTTCTGTACTTTATGTTAGTACAGTTTTGTGTTTTTTTCTTCCAAAATGAAAGTTTTAAACAGAAGTTTTAAATGAATGATTTTATTTTGCTGACATGAGCTTTTTTAACACAAGAAAAAGGTTTTTGATGCAGAACACTTTTAATTATTTAACTTAGTATTTAATTAGTTAATTGAATGGTGGCTGAATCCAATTACTGTGCTTTGCTTTGGCGCCTTTTTCATTTTAAAACTGTGTATGAAGTTTTTTTCTTTTGTCTGATGAAGTCTTCCAAAGGTGGAAGACGAAAAGCGCTTCACATTAAACGTTTTTGGAGTTATTCTAGCCAGATCGGAGCCTGTGTTGTTTTTCTCGTTTTGGAGAGTTTGTTGTTGCAGTTATTTTCGTGCCACTAAATAATGTCAGAAGAACTAAGAACAAGTGTAATAATAACGCAATATTAAAGCCCATCAATGGTAGCTGCAACATTTCCTCCCCATGGCCGCTAGATATAACAATTCATGTCTTAGGTAATGAAACTGATTCCAACCACAGCCCAACGCAAAAAATTAAATAAAATATCAAACCAATATTTTAAATCACCTATTTGGCCATTCCTTACACAGATGTATCACACAGAAAAGTAACCAGTGGATTTATTTACCTATATACTGGTTGTATATATGCTAGTTTAGCGGTTATGACATAATGGGCTCTGAATCCTGGTCAACTAACCAGATAAATGTTACCCTTTTCCGCCAGTCACCAAAAACCTATTCCAGGGTAAACTCTGGTTAATCACCACTACAGTATTTTTTTTTACATCCCTCTGCACTCTTGGCATTGCGCATAGCACTCTTAGCATGTTGCACAGCATTTGAGAACTGTCCCCTCTCCAAAACCACACTTTCAGGGCCACTTTACTGATAACAGCTTTTGGGCATCTCCATTATGACAACAAAAGGACCACCCCCATAATGCCTTTAATCAAGTGACATTGTACTATGAAACCACTTAATAAAATGCAGACATATTAACTGTCAGATTTAACATATCTGAGGATGAATATTGGCATGAAACATTATAATCATCGTATATCATTTCCCCATGCAATCAGCAAGCAGTCCCCAGCACCAAGTGGCACAAATCTCAACCTGTATCAGAAAATGACCTCCTATACTCTCAGCTGTCTGTACCACTAACATGCCTTGTGATCGATGTTAATGGGTTTTCAAATTCTGCCATCAAAAGGTCTGCCAACTACAACCTGCCCAAACCCTGTCCTCGCTTTCTTATTCTATTTGTTTTGTATTATTATTTGTGTGTGTGTGTGTGTGTGTGTGTGTGTGTGTGTGTGTGTGTGTGTGTGTGTGTGTGCGTGTGTGTGTGTAATAACCTTAACAAAATGCTATACCTGATGACTCATCTCCGCAAACTAAATAAAGGAGTCTGGATGACCACGCAGAAAGCTTCCTCCCCTACCCACTGTTTGCTGTAACTGCGCAGTTGCAGCAAGCAACCCTTACGGGGGGTGTCACAGCCCACGAATACCTTGGAAAGCTACTGTCCCTCTAATCAGAGTTTCTCCATAACAACAACACGCTATCACTGGACCAACTAATGTAATCATTAACTCGCCACCAACATGCAGAATAAAGCCTGAGAACACAATTAAACAAACCTGCCATGATGGACCAGTCACAAAAGGCCACTACAATGTTCACAACAGCCAGACCTCTCAAAGGCTGTACAATAAATGAGGGAATATGCAAACCTAATTACTGAAAGCCTAAATCATCCCACAGGAGTCAAATGACAGATGAAACCAAACCAAGTCCTTTTCCCGCACCCTGTAACCCCTATAGTATATATATATATATATATATATATATATATATATATATATATATATATATATATATGTGTGTGTGTGTGCGTGTGTGTGTGTGTAGATTACGCTTCTGTTATGATGAAGCAATACTAGATCATAATTAAACCAAGTATCCATTCCCTGAAACTAATCATGAATTAACCCTGTGTTGTCCTTCTGAAAAACAAGAAAGCAGGTTGCCAGAATCTGATTAAGTAATAAAATGAACTTATCTTCTTGTTTGCAAGTTTCCACTGCTTAGTCAAGCTAACCACACTTTATAAATTGCCTGCTGTTCACTATGTCAGAGCGTTTTCACCTCACAACCACCAACCATATTTCACCAGTGAATTCCAACAACTCAGATACAAAATACCAGCGGGTTAAATTTATTAATTGAATAACTCATGAATGGTAGCCTTAAACAAGCAGTTCTTTGTAGTTTCAAAACAAAGTCCTCCCTCTCATCTAGTTTGTAGTCATATGATGGCAGTTGCCCTTTTACTTTGTTCATTGACTAGTGCCATCTCAGTTGTTTGTAAGAGTAAGAGCAGTCTTATTTTTCACCTTGTTCCCTTTCTGTAGAAGAGTGCTCCTGGCTACCAAAACAAAGATGGCTTCTACAGAGATAATACATGTGCCTGAACTTGAAACCATCCTTAACCTTGATCCATACTTGCAGCCCTTTGTGCCTGACTTCGAGAGAAGGTAACGTGCCTTTGGGTTTTCAGACTGCATTTATCCATACTGCAGACCTGAGCATATGTACTATCCTACCCATAGGGCTATTAACACATTACTAACACTTTCCAAACTGTATCCATTTCAGTCACTGAGCATATGGAGGAAACAGTCATTATTCCTGGACGGCTCCCACTTTCACCACCCACACAAGACAGGGAAAGATCCAAACGGCACTCATCATGACACTCAAATTGTGAAAAAAAAAATAAGAACCTGAACATCAAATGTATATCATTATGTGTTGACTTACCAACAGTGAAGACCGTCCCTTCTACCAGACTCGAGGCACCGCATAGACATGAAAATACATATAACAAAAGAAAGGCCAACTCGGGCCACCTTCACCATCCCTGCTGATCCATTCCCACATCCAACTCTCTTTTCTAAAAATCATTATGGTTCATAGATTAATACTAGGCTAACTGCCCTTGTGGGCCATTTTAAGCCTAGCTAATTAACTCACATGAGAATCCCTACACACGAGGGGGAGAAGTAAAAAAAAATATATATATATTATTAAATGTAAACTACCAGCCAATGACCAATCCAACATTTACCATTAATACAGGCCTACCTGACTCCTGGAATACCTATAGGTCGTCTGGGATATGACCTTGCCTTAACAAGTTCATGCCAAAATGTGATTCTCTACACAGTTACACTAGCAAAAACCACTTAAGTCCCTCCCAACTCTTACCTCATTTCCCCCAAATCCTCCCTCATTCCCATTTAACACTTTCCTCTCCCTTACCCTCGTAACTCCCAGTAATGTATTTATTTAACCCCCAATCTGAAGATGTCCTTGGACAAACTGGTTATCAAACCTCATTTTTAAAATGTATTATTTGGGGAGAAATCTAAGTATCGGGCAGAACTTAAATGTATAATTTTAGATAAAGACCAACAGAAAAAGTGATATTTGAAAACCAAATATACTTAAAGTCAATGGTAACATTTATTTCACTTGTAAAATGTTAGATGGAAGAAATACACTAACAACACATGGTCTGAGTGGAAACTAAAATAACTATAAAGAGGTGTCGTTCATGAAGCCTCCTAGAAAACAGATGCCTCTGCCTTGGGAATCTTAATTTAGGGAGAGGGGATGGCAAAATGGTTATGGTCTTTACCTCACACGGGTTCAGTACAGAGATTGATGCTGACCTGTGGTTACTAGCTAGGCTTGTAATGGTCTGCAGACTGATAACCTAGTGTTTACATGTGAACTACCTAAAATGGCTTCTATTATAATTATACCAAAACTAGCACAGAGAAAACTTGACTTATTTTCAAAATATCAGAAATGTACATAAACAAAGGATCTTTAGAAGATGAAATTATTGGAGGCAAAAATTATTGCCGTAGAGTGACAGCTCATATCTGTGATGCATATTTGAATGAATGACATAAGGACATGAACGCTGAGACTTTGTGAACTTGGAAATTAATGGAAAAGTATTCAGTATCAGACAGGGGTGCAGCCAGAAGGCAACATTTTGTAGCCATACCTAATGTTGTTGTCCCCATCTCTCACCTATCACTTTAAAAATGTACTGAACCCTGAAAATGCTACTCCCAGACAGATAGGAAGTAGATATATTGTTTCCAACAGTTCTAGTTTGTACTCCTAAAAAGTTATTTTTAGAGGTATATTCCCTCAAAACAATCATTTTTTATATCTCTATAATGTAATTATTTGATTAGACATTTTTAAACATTTTAGCATTTTTGATTGCTGAAGTTTCTAAGAGATGCTCAGAAAAAATGCATTCATTTGAGTACACTGAGTATGCCTAGCTGCACCCTTAGTATCAGACAAAGATTGCATCTAGCATTAGTGAACATATAAATTTACCTAGCTTGAATAATCAGAATGTATACCTGAATAAATGCCCTGAAATGGGCTTCTCTTTTTCTGAATGACTATCAGGTATGTTGTTCTATAAAATGTGCTAAAACTAGACGGTGTATCAAAAATGGTACTAAGTAGATATTCGTTAAAATGGCATTTGCATATGTGGCATGGCCTGTTCTTCATTTCATCAGTTCTTCTGTTCTGGAAGATAATTTCCCTGTGACTAGAAACTTGAAGTGCTTGCTCAAATATTTAAAAAGGGAGATAAGAATACAATATCTAATTATTAACATATTGCCCTTATCACTCCTATCTCAAACATTTTTAGGGAAGTTAATAATAAACCAATTAGTAGATTTTTTTGAAGCAAACAATAAACAATAACTAGGAATGTAGCAGCAAAGAGTTCATAAGTCACAGTCCACATAAACTGTGCAACAGGTATATTGGACCAGTCGGTATAATATAAGTAGGACACAAATATCACCAGGTAGTACTGATTTAACATTTATGAACATGGCTGTCTATTTATTTATCTGACATTTGTTAACCAGGTTAGTCCAACTGTGCTGCAGAGCCTTTTTTCAGCGGAGACCCAAGGAAGCTCCTGGGATTTTTTTTTTTTTATTTTACATTTGTTAACTGGGATAGTCCAACTGGATACATGCCCATTTTCAGTGGAGGCCCGGGGAGAAAAGCTCCAAAGAAACACATATGCAAGACATGCAGACAATATATTCCAATCTGTCAAATGGCTTTCTGCCAAACAAATACAAAAACAAAACATCATACAATGTTAACATACAAGTGTATATACACAGAAGAAAGAGAATACAACTTATAACTGAACATGTTAGAATATAACAGTAATATTGAGGGTTTAAACAGCCATGGTACATATTAAGTATATAAAATATAATATAAAACGTTAGAGTCTCTCTAACAATTACCATCAGAGAGAAATTCAAGGTTGGTAGAATATCATAAAGACCTTAAATGAGTAGTTGTGGTAAAGTGTGAGAGCTGAGAGGGGAGGGGGAAGGGAAGAGGGAGTCGTTTATGGGGGAGTGGGACAAGGACAGGTCCAGGAATTAGTAAATAAGTCCTTTAGAAGTTGTTTGAAGTTAAGGATGTTGTCATTTGTTCTCAGAGAAAGGGGAAGTCTGTTCCAGGCATTGGCGACAGAGTGACTGTATAAAGGTTTGCCAATATTTTTATTGGATTTGTAGATGTCTAAGAGGTGTAGGTCTGGGGTGCGTAGGTTGCACTTAGCAGAGTAGGGACTGATGAGGTCCATTAGGCAGGACAGCCAGAGGATTGATTTAAGTGTGTGTGAGGTGGAGTTGGGGAAGAAGGAGTTGGTTAAGGAGCTCAAGCCATTGTAGGTTTTTTTAAAGCTATGCAATGGTGAGAGTGATAGGGAGGGTTGGCAATGAATCTGTCTGTTTTGTTGTAGGTGATTTCAAGTGTAGCTAATAGATTCGATTCATTATTGGTAAGAATAGTAGCTGCATAGAGTAAGGTTAGGAGAAGGAAATTCTGTCCTAGAGAACATTTACTGTTAATGGTTAGGTATGTTTTATGTCTGTATAAGAGACCAAGTTTTTGGTGGTTTTTTTGATGGTTTGCTGAATATGTATGTCAAACTTTAGTTGGACATCTACAATTACACCCAGATGTTTAGTATGTGGCTCAACAGAGATAAGTGTTATTATTAAGAGAAGATATGGTGAAGGTATGTTTATGTTACTGTAGTGATTTGGGGAGGAAGAGTAGAAGTTTTGTTTTTTAGGATTGAGAAGGGGAGGTTATCAGAGCACAAGAGAATAGTGGAGTTGTCTGTGTATTGTATTAGTGAGGAGTTTGGACAGGAAGTGTGCAGGTTATTTGTAAAGATATTAAAAAGCACTGGTCCAAGGACTGACCCTTGGGGGACACCTGTTTGGACTGGGAGGAAGGGGGAGTAGGCAGAAAGCCATTTGACAGACTGGAATCTGTTGGAGAGGTAAATGTAGAACCATAGTCTAGTAGAAGAGGATAGGTTAAGAGAAATAAGTTTTGAGGGCAGTAGAGTTTGGGAAATGGTGGCAAAGGCTTTAGACTGATCAAGGAAGAGGTATGAAATTAATTTGTTATTGTCCTGTGCTTTGGCAATATTCTGTGTAAATTAAATGAGAGCTGTAGAGGTGCTGTAGTGAGGACAGAAACTGTGTTGGGTGGGAGTTAACAGGTTGTCTTGTATGATGTGTTTGAGAAGCCTGTTATGAAAACATTTTTCTAGAATTTTGGATAAGGGGGATAGTATGGCAACAGGTCTGTAATTAGTTGGTTCAGTTGAATTGCCACTTTTGTGGAGGGGTATGACACAGGATTTTTTCCAGATTTCAGGAATATGTTCTCTTGTACTGACCTGTTTGCTAATATAGAGAGTGGATCTGTAACAGAGTTAGCTGCAAGTTTAAGGAATGGAGGAGGTAAGTTATCAACAGAGAGGGGAGCAGGTTTTCATTTTGGTAAGAAGAGATTTGATGTATACAGAAGGGAAAGGTTTAAGACAAAACTGGGTGGAACTAGTAAAGGGAAGGGGATCAGAAGGGGAGACGGAGGTGTAGTCAGGTGTACTTAACTTTTTTATATAGTCGATGAAGAGGGAATTAAGAAAAGAGGCAGTCTGTTGATGAGTTGTTAGGACAGGGGCTGAGGGTAGAAGGTTTGCCTGGCTATAAGAGTTTGTTGATACTGTTCCAAACAGTTTTCATGTTGGAGTTGGGGTTATCTAGTGCTTTTTGATAGTATTGTTTTTTGTCCAGATCGACTTGTTTCTTGCTTAGTTTCCTACATTTTCTATAGGTTTGGAGATGGCGATGGGGGTTTGTTTTTTCCAAGTTTTCCAGGCGCTGTCTCGTTTTAGCATTAGTTTACAGGTGGATTGGGTTAACAAGAGCAAAGTTTGTTTCCATTCTTATTTGTCTAGTGGGGGCTAAGGAGTTAAGAATATTCAGGAAGGTGCTGTTAAATATGAAGACAGACTCACTGAGAGTGAATGTGTAGAGAAAGGACTATTTAATAGATGAGGAAAGATTATTGAAGGTATCTGGGCAGAAAGTAGACAGATTATATCTGTCTTTTATGGGTTAGGTGTTAGCAGATGAGGTAAGTGTCGTAATGTGATGGTCGCCGAGAGAGTCAGCTAGAATAGTGACATTGTGATACAGATTTTGGTAAGAGGTGAGGGTCCATTCAAGGGTAGTGCTGTTATTTGTGTGTTTATTAATACGGGTGGGAGAGGTGATGAGTTGGAGAATCCAAAGAAATTGATGCTAGTATTGGGAGAGTAGGAATTAAGGGAGCTCCAATCAATATTGACATCACCTAGGTTGATAGTATCATAAGAGATGTTTTGAGATGCCCAGAAGAGAAAGTGTTCGAGGGTAGGGATGTTTTTGCCAGGTGAGATATAAATTGCTACTGTGGCTTGATTTTTGTGATTATTTAATTTACAGTTAGCAATAGGAAATGGAAATTGGGAGGAGATGTAGGTAGAGGATAGAGAGAACGTTTGTCAGAGTATACAGTAGCTACACCACCACCTAGTTTCTTGTGTCGATCGAGGCGGAGGATATTGTAATTTGAAGGAAGGATTTGAGAGTCTGCAACATGGGGTTGTAACCATGTTTCTGAGAGGGTGAAAATGTCAGGGTTGTAGAGAGAGATAAGGGCATTAAAAGAAGTAACTTTGTTAGCAATGCTTTTAATATTGTGGGAGAGTATTTTCAAGGTTTTGGAGTGTGAGGTTGAGGAGTTTTGATAAGAGGTATAGAGGGGTGAGGAGGAAGAATGGTCAGGTAATGTAGTAGAAGTGTTAGAGGGGCGAGTATGGGTAGCTGTGGTTGGGTTCGATGGTGGGCGAGGGTTAGAGTGAATATCTCCGGCCAGCAGAAGGCTTGGAAAGGAGGGTTTGTATGTTGGGGTTAGGGCACTGTAGAAGAAAAGTTTGGGTTTAGGTTTTGTGGGGGAAGATGGAGGGAGAAGTGTTTTAAATTTATGTAACAGAGTCTGAAAGTGAGTAAACAGTGAGGGAGCTATTGAGAAGTTTATAGAGGTTAGTGGATTGTAGTGATTGAGGTAGATGGTAGAAGAAGAGTGGTAGTGGGGGTAGTGGGAGTGATAGGAGGTGGAGTAGGAAAGAGTGAGTAGAAGGAGGGGGTTAAGTAGGATGAGTAACATATTGTATGTTGAGTGAAAGAAGTGAGGGTAGGTAAGAGTTAATTAGAGTAACAGGGTTAATTAGAGTTACAGCAATATGATTAATGACAGTAATAGGGCGGAGGAGGTAATTTTGAGTGATAGGCTAGCTAGCATTAACTGGAAGGAGGAAATTGAGTGGTTGTGGGGGTGCGGTTAATTAAAGTAAGTGTATAAGTTTGTGGAAAGTGGGGGTCGGTGGGAATGGAGGTAGGGTAGCGGGGTGGAGTAAGCCCTAAGCTAGGGTGAATGGAGCAGTTTGAGCCAGGACTTGGAGAAAGCTGTGCGATGACAAAAACAATCAACCAGCTAGCCCAGGTCAGTACCTAAAGGTGTCTGTTTATCTATGTGAACTCAAAAACAGATTTAGTAGAGCAACGGGGAGGTAGAATGTAAAATAAATGCAAAGCTTTGGAAAACTGTATATTTTTGTTACAATAAATGGGAGGAAAAGGGGGGAGGGAATATTTGCTGTAGAATATTCTTCATTTGGAGTTTTTTTTTACGCACTTTTTATGATTAATGGAAATTCACTGTACTTATCCTCATGTGTAAGAAGGGAGATAGGAATATAATAGCAAATTATAATAGATCTTTGAAGAAAGCCAATAACTTAAGAATACATGAGCATTGATTTATAAGTTGTACTACACATAAAAAGTTGATATGATCTGATTAGTCTTATCATGCCTAGAGCAGATCTAAAATACATTACAACCTTTGATAGCTATATCCAAGGCTGTCACAATGGCATTACACTTTGGGGGGAATTCAGTAAAGCCTACATGTTTTTTTTTTTTTTTTGTGCTGCGATGAATACATGAGTGTGAACCATTTTAGATTCAGTAAATGTTGCTTAGTGGTCTGCAAGCATGCGCAAACAGGGGAACTTCTGTGCAATACAAATTCCTGTTTAAGCAGGTAAATATTATGCAAATGAGACAGGAGGAGTGATTCAACAAGGCAAAAGGCATCAGTATAGATTCTGTGTACGTGGTCATAGCGTACATGGAAATTTTTCATGTACAGGAGTCTACATGGATAGAAGAGGATGTAAAAGTCCACAAATATGGACATAACTCCCCAGAAAATAGTAGATCACATACATACATGTACAAAACATACATTGGTGATGTTTGTAAAAGGAAGGGGTACTGGAAAATAAACTACACAAATAACCTACCTGTATGTTTTAAGAAGGGGTCAAGCCCCCCTGCACCCCTAAAGTGGGGAGCTGTGCACCCCACACCCCCTGCTCTTTAAGTATACCAACTCCGAGATCACAGTACAGTGCAGAAAAGGGAAATCTTCCTATTCCGCTCTGTATGGAGATCTCCGTTAAAACATTCGAACTTTCAAAAATTCTATCATATGGTGTCAACCATATGACGGAAGAACTTTTGAAAGTTTGATCATCTAATATAGACCCATAATGTAGTTTACAGAAATATATTGTAGGACCCTGCATCAGCTCTGTACAATGGTGCATCTGTGCTGTTACCCAGCTTACATGGCTAAGAACCATGTAGTTTCTAGGCTGTCAGCACAAATATGTATGCAAATGAGGTTTCTTTGTTAAATCGCTGAACTTGCCAACCATGTCTGCATATCCCATTTGTGTAGGCTTCTACTTGTTTTTCATATTCCCACTATATTACTTTTAGGATTTTTGAGTGCTCAGCATACGTGTTTTTGTGGCACGCTACATAGCTTAGCAGGATCATGTGAGCAGACTACCCACATGACAATGATGACATAGGCATCTGTCAAGGAAAACTGATATATTTAATTAAAAATATACTTTTGTATAAGCTATGCTGCATGATGCTGCACTCCACACCATGTCATGCACTAAAGTAAGGCCTTTAAATCAGGCAATTACATCCTAGGTAGGTGACATGTATCATAATTAGACAATCCCACATGAAGGACCTACAGCAGAACTGCATAAAGTATGCATACATGCTGCATTCTGATTTTCCCTCAGTACTCTGAGCCATTGGAGTAGAGACTTGGAAATTTTAGCTGAGATAATGCTAGGGGCTACTGCAGTTTTCTTACATCAGTATGTGCTAGATGCGGAAGTCAATGCTACTGGTGATGCTGACAATAGACCTAAACTGAGAAGAAGAAGAGTGATTAGGCCCAGGGTAACCTGCCAGGAGTTTCATGAGCTGGAGATTGTGGAGCATTACAGGTGCACAGGAACATATTACAACAATTCAGTGAACTCTGCCACCCTCAACTCAGAGCCACAGCTAACAGTGGGGAACCCATCCCAGTGGAAACAAAGGTATTTATAGCTCTTTGAATACTAGCTACAGGTACTTTTCAAAGACTAAATGGGGACATGATGGAAGTCTCACAGGAATTTGCATCCAAGATACTCAACCAGTTTCTGGATGCTATGCTTCCACATGCCAGTGAGCACATATTTTTTCCCCTAGACTCTGAGGTGAGGGCCAGCAATATGCAACAGGTCTACCATGTAGCACAGTACCCTGAAGTACTGGGTGCCATTGATTGCACTCATGTACACATCAAGGCACCACCTGGTGAGCAGGGTAGAGTCTACGTTAACCACAAGGGCTATCACTCCATCAACTGCCAAGTCATGTGCAATGCCCAGGGGATTACCTTGAATGTGGGTGCTGGCTACCCTGGCAGTTATCATGACTCCCATATATGGCACACATCACAGCTATACAAGATGTTTGCTAGCAGGTGGTGTTCCACATGGCCATTTACTAGGGGATACTGGCTACACCCTGGAAACGTGGATGATAACACCCATCAGAAATACACACAAACCCACAGAGGAACACCATAATGAGGTGCATGCACAAACTAGGACCATCATTGAGCATGTGTTTGGGCTTATGAAGTCATGGTTCTGGTTCCTCTATATATCTGGTGGAGCTCTGCAGTATACTCCAGCCACATGTGCACAGATATTCACAGTATGTTCTATGCTACACAATCTGATGATGGAGAAACAGCTGCAGCAGGATCAGCAAATGGAAGGGAAGCACAGCCCCCACCAGTGCCTAAGTCACCACAGCCACAGTCACAGGAAGACTCCAAGGAAGAACCCCACTGCAGATGTCCCTATAGGCAGATGTAGACATGCTCAGTATGCCCTGGCTTTAGTTAAGAGACAATGCATAGCACATTCACTGACAACCTAGGGATCTAAGGACTGACACCTTACTCCTACTCACAAACAGATATGAAAATTGATGCCAGCCAAATCACATAATCTTCTACTTATCCATGTATTGGTTGTGTACTACTCGCATCAGACAGTCAGCCCTGAACTCCAGTTGTGTCAACTGCTGCATTTGCAAGTTAAATCCATAAGCTACACAGTAGTATAGTGGATTGTTATGTTATATCATTGCAACTATAGAGCAGGTAAATTATGCAAGCAACTATACTGGGCTAATTGGACAGATGTGACATCCACAAGGAACTGCAGACCCCCATTCCACTGACATGGCACCATTTGTATTCAGTAGGCCTTATGCATGGAATATTCATGCAATCCTACTGCAACAGATTACTGGTACTTCAATTAAGGGACATGTTAGAAAGTGAGGTTAAATGATAGTCAGACTAGTGTGTGTCCTAGCAGAACATGGGATTCTGTTCCCCCACCCCTCAAAATAGCAGTGTCCCCTTGTAACTGCCATAACAATAAATCATCTATGCTGTATGAGCATCTCACATAGTTAGCATGCCATACAGCATCAGAACAGTGATGTATAATTTGAACTTACATATTATGTGTTAGTTAAATGAGAATAACAAAGTACATATTTATGCAGGTGATGGTGTGATGATTGATCCCCTATTGATCAAGCAGCCTCTGTCGCTCAAAGAACTAAAGCAGTTAGCTTGTATGACACTGTTCAGGGCTCTAATTCCAAGATATCCAGATATTTGGCATGTTAAGGGTCAATACATATGATTTTACAGACTGTGACTGTGTGTGTGCTATACTACTCTTAACCTATTGCACATATCAATTACACATTTGCATCTGCAATGCACATCCAAAACCTATCTAAAAAGTGTCAGGTAATATTGGATTAGTCAGTATCATCTCTCGACTGTACAGAGTTTCGCAGAATGCCCAGATTTTTGCCTCATATTTTTGCTCGGTTTTTCATAAACTTGTGTTTTTTGGCAAACTAGTTGCAAATCATTAAAGACTGAAGCTGGAAATTAATGACAGAGATTTGAGTTTCAGACTTCATAACCTTCAGAAAATTCATGCTAATGCAAAACCTGTTATTATATCAACTTTCTAAGTTTGTAAGTGCAGTATTTAAAAATTGTCCCTATATCTGTGCCTTTGCCCCACTTTTATTTATGACTTTGTCCACATTTTTTGCTCTAAGAGGTTTAGAGGTATGATCAGAATTGTAAAGGTTGGGACTTGAAACCATACCGTATATCAACATGCATATGTTGAAAATAGATATAAGTTCCACCTGTAACATGATATACTATGACAATGTAACAAGAGTTATGAATGAAAAATTGTGCTGAGATGCAATTTATATAGATTTGACAGGGCCATACACAAAACACTGAGCAACACAAACTGGAAAAACACTCTTGATAAGATGGATAACTGCATGGCTTACATATAGGACATGGCAAGTGTCATACAGCAACTGGACAAATGGAATAATTGGTTACAACCAGAGTGTCCCACAGGGATCTGTCCCAGACCCAAACTTGTTCAGATTTCTCTATGGACCTATACATTTAATTCAAGTTGTTCTACATTCTGTATGCAGATGACTTGAAACTTGGTATACTGATTACATGTGTCACAGATGGGGCACGTCTGCTAAATAACTAGACTAAAGTGACCATTTGATCACAGGAGTATAATATGCTGATAAATACATAAAAAATTAAGCATATGAGATGTGGAGGGCATAAGTAGAAAGGAGAATATTACATACAGCACACAGTAATTGAAACTGTAGATTCGTGTATGGACCTGAGTATATAGGTAGATCCAGCTTTGATTGTTTCTAATCATAATCCCGGCCTGGAGTTCAGCTAGCTGTAGACTGCAGTCAGTTTATGGAACATTAAATCTGTGATGCAAGCAATGTGCCGCCCATTTGCGCGCTGCTTAGCAATGCACAAACAAGCCAAAAATGCAACTGTGCATGCCCATACATTTAGAGAAGCAGAGTGCAAATCCATTGTTCTTCATGCAATTTTGTTTAGCAACTTATATATATATATATATATATATATATATATATATATATATTATATATATATATATATATATATATATATATATATATATATATATATATATATGTATATATATATGGGTGTGTGTATATGTATATTATTATATTTATATAAGGGGTGGCTTGTGCTATTGGACTGCAGCCTCCCAGCTGTAAAAAGAAAAGAAAAACAAGAATAACAAAAAAGAAAAAAAAAAAAGAAAATAAAATGATAGCTACTTCTGGAACTCCATGGATGCCGGCTCAGCATTACTGGAACTACACACATGCATGCAGGAATCCAGACCGGTTTAACAGCAGTCCAGATTAGGAAGAAGGCATCAGACTACAGAAATGCCCAGAATTATATGTGGGTTACAACTGCATAGACTGGAAGGGGATTGGACTGCAATGTCTGCAGGCTAGATTATCCAGCCTGCTCTTGCAGGAACGATTTTTTCATCGGATTTGTGGGATTTTGTATTTCATCGTGGGAAGGAAGGAGGTTGTATTTTTAACAGAACAGGAAAGATTGTGACTTGCATTACAAACAGCAGCTGGGACTGACTGACCTCAGGTACTGCGCGGCTGGGACGGGTGTATATTAGAACATCGACTTTTTAAAATGTCGAATGTTCTAATATCGACCCCTATTCAGCGAACGCTGACAACATCGAACATGCAGAACAGCAAATTATTTCCAAGGGAAAAAATTTGCTTTTCCGACACACATGCACACAACACAAACACACCAAACAAACAGCAATCCACACACATACACCTAAAATCCTACATCTAACCGTACACTAAACTGTACACACACCACTAGCTATCCCCTTACCTTAACCCAAACCCTAACCCTAAGGTCTTTCACTATCGCACACTCACCTCACCAGTGCCCTAACCCTAACTCACCTACCCCACCCTAACTCTCACGTCCACACAATCGTACACTTACCTGACCCATGCCTTAACCCTAACTCACCTACCTCGTGCCCTAACCCTCACGTCCACACAATCACACACTTACCTGATCCTGACCCGTAACTTTCCACCACAGTGCTCAACATAGTGAAGCCACAGGAACGGCCAACTAAATTCCTTCCCTAGGAATAAATTTGGTGTTCCGCAGCTTCACTGTTTTCAGTGTTTGCTGAATAGGGGTTGATATTAGAACATTCAAAGTTGTGAAACTTCGATGTTCTAATATAGACCGGGCTGGGACTGACTGACCTTAGGTATTGTGTGAAGGATTTTGTATTTCTGTGGAGCAGTGTATGAAGGATTTTGTATTTCAATGGAGCAGTGTGTGTGTGTGTGTGTGTGTGTGTGTGTGTGTGTGTGTGTGTGTGTGTGTGTGTGTGTGTGTGTGTGTGTGTGCGCGTGTGTGCGCGTGTGTGTGCGTGTGTGTGTGTGTGAAATGCCCCAGATAAATATACCTGGTGGCTAGACAGAAACTCAGGAAACAGTAGTAATTACAGTTTTCTCTCCCTGAAAAATGTGTTCTTTAACCTTCGGTCCTGTTTGTAGATTCTATTTTTTAAACTATTTTTCTTGTACTGAAGTATATTTGAATGTATATTCGACTATGTCTTTGACAGTCTAAATAATTGTTGAGCTCTGTTTACAAACTTGTATTTATTGTATTACCTACCATTATTCAGTGATTGTACACTGGTTTTGTCTATCCATGTTCCTGAACTTGGTAAATTATGCTAATTAGTGCTTTTCCCCTGCTGCTGCTGCTAAAGCACTATGATTCTTAATGTGCATTTTCTGTTCTTTCTGTATTCCCTTTGGAAGTACCTCCCTGGAACTTCATTACAACAGTATTTCCCATATGGATATCCCTATTTAATGAATAGAAGTAAACAAATGCATACATGCAAGTATCCTGCAGTAGATATGTATTTTTTTGTATAATGCCTTTCAAAGCTTTGCCATCTTTTTTAAGTAATTTTGTTGCCCCATTTGCAGTCGGCATGCATGGGTAGCTATAGACTATTTCACAATTTCATATCTAAGAAGAATGATACAAAAATAAATGGCTGCAATACAAAACTCTAGGAAGCTACATCATACCCCTGTTGCAATAAACAGGTTATCCACCTTACTTTCTTGCTGCATTCAGTTGCTGAATTTGTAACCCATTGTATTTCATAAGGACTGACATGTAATACTTGGGTCACTTATTTCAGTATGTTTGGAATAGTGAGTCAAGCCTTAGCACATGAAGCATTTCATTTTGGTTGTTTTTGTGATACCCTGGAGTTAGTATATGTAAGCACAAGGGTAGAATGTGAAGCCTTCCCATTTAGCTTTTTGCTTTCCAATTTGTGTGTTTACTTATTATGTATGTATTTGACATTTGCTTACTGGGAAAGTCCAACTGGGTATTTACCCATTTTCAGTGGAAGCACGAAGAGAAAAGCTCCAGAAGTACAATACCAAGATTAAAAATGTGCATAAATTAGAAAGGATATGACAACAGCAAATAAATACACATTGTGTATCCATGAAAGAAAAAAAAAGCAATAATGTTAGAATACACTATATACAGACATTTACAATCAAATACTGTTGGAACAGAACACAGTAGTTTCCAATGTAAGGGGAGCATAACCCAGCACTAAAATGTCGAGAAGCATAGACAGATCCAGTTGTTGGACAGATGTTCTTTTAGTTGAGACCACTACTTGTGAAAACAATTCAGATTTTTGCCTCATAGTTTTATTCTGTTCCTCATAAAATCTGTGGTTTTCTGGATTTTGAATTCACTAAATAATGACAAGCATTTGAATTTCAGACTTTATATTCTTCAGAAAGTGCATGGTAAAGAAAATGTATTCTAGCAATTTTCTAAGTTTATAAGATCAGTATTTGAAATGTGTCCCTATTCTTGGGGTTGTATTCCCCCATTATAGGTTTTGCCCAGGTTTTTTGTGCTAAGAGATTGAGAGCTATGGTGAGAACTGAATTCACTGAATATGTTTGAAAGCTGTATTCCCCCATAATTGGCTTTGTCCAGGTGTTTTGTGCTAAGAGGTTGAGAGCTATGGTGAGAACTGAATTCACTACATGCTAGCAATTTAAGTTTCAGTTTTCCTGCCTTTCAAGAAACAGTTGGTTTGGCATAGTGGTATGTTGCTGTGACTGTAGTGCACAGGCTCCTGGGTTCAAACCTTGGCAGTGAAATGCATGGTGGTAACACAGCAGTTTATTCTAGTAACTTTCCAAGATTATACAAGCAATGTTTAAAATGTTTCCCTGTTTTTTTAGGCTTTTGCCCCCCCCCCCCAATAAATTTTGGCTTTTTCCAGATTTCTTGTATTGCAAAGTTGAGAGATACAATTGAGTGTCAAGTGGATTTTACAAGGAGCTGTGAGCTTCAGGGGAAGAGAAGTTGCTTATGCTGAGTCTGCCTGCATTGTTAATAGCACAACAGGTAGTGTACTTGCTTTTGATGCAGATGGCTGTGTGTTCTACTCCCACAGTATGTAGACACATTGCTGATATTGTACTGTGTTGTACTTTTAAAGGAGATGGATGCTGCAGTTCTGAGAATGTCCTCTTTGGTGGAGATATTTAGTAACTATGAACCTCTTATCAGTTTATCATCCATTCTCTATTGCAATATTACTAGTTTATCATTGTTTAATGTAACACAAGCAATTTATTCCCCCAGGGAAACAGGCACTTTATTTGTACATGAAGCAACCTTTTCATTAGTTACAGATCTTTTTAATGTGGAATTATTTAGATGATGTTTACTTCTGCAGAGATTGTGCATATTTACTGATACTGGTGGATTGTAGAAGTTTGAGTAGACTTTTATGATGGAAATGTTCTGAATTGGGTAGTTTTGTCATTATTGGTGCATGCATTTTGTTTCATTGTTTACTGGAAAAATGGTCAAAACAATAAATTTAAAACACCCTCTACCAACTGTACTGCATTATACAAGGAATATAATTTAATACAGTCATGAAGGTGTATCAAAGAACACATGTATGTTTAGTGTGCAAAAGGCCTATGATTTGAAAACAGCCCAAAGTTAATCTTTATCTGCCACTGGCCAGATGTATTTTCTTTGAATGTGGGTTTCAATGCTGTTTCAATGAATGTGAGTTTCAAGGGTAGAGAAGTTTTAATGCTAAGTCTATCTTCATTGTGAGACTGCATTGCTTTGTTTAGCAGATGTCTATTAGTGTTTGTGCTATAAAATGTAAAATAAAAGTTTTAAATAAAATCCAAATCATCGTAAAAGCAAAGCTGCATGCACATTACAGTGTTTATGGTAAATGGGGTGAAATAGCCAAGTAATGGGGCACTGGAATGGCTGCAGGGGGAGGCTCCATTTGACCATGATTTTGTGAGGGGGGAAGGGTGGCAAACTCAAAGACAGCCCCAGCTGAACTATACCTCTCAACTCTCCAGATTTTCACAGAACGAAAAAAAAATTCGTATTATTTTTGGTTTGTTCCTCATAAAATTTGTGGTTTTCTGGCAAATCATTTAGGAATGAAGTCACTAAATAATGACAAACATTGAGTTTCAGACTTTCTACCCTTCAGAAAAATGCATGTTAAAGCAAGTCCTGTTATTCTATCAACTGTCTAAGTTTATACAACAGCAATTTTTAATACTGTTTGCATGTTACCCCAATATATTTAGCCTTGTCCAGATTTCCTGCGTTAAGAGGTTCAGAGGTATGCACAAATAAATTGCTTTATAGAATTAAGTATATCTAAACCTCTCAACTGTCCCTGATTCTGGCTCAAAATGTTGCTCTACCCCTAGTAATCCCTCTGCAAAATGTCAATTTTGGAAGAAAACATGGAGGGTTTACAATTAATAAATAATTGAAATGATCAGAGTTATAGATTACTTTTATTTCAGAAATGCATGTAGATTCTCTTATTTTTTCAGCTGCTCAAGTTAACAGTACTAATATAAAAAAGTGTCCCTTCTTTAACAGGTTCCCAGCTGTATTGTGTGGCTATTTTATATTTTTGCATCACAGTTTTGGCCCGTTTTTCATAAAATTGTGAGTTTATGGCAAATTTGTGGCAAATCCATCCCTGGACCCCTACACTTCTCTATTTTCACCAATAATCTAGCCTCTGCCACCAAACATGGAACACTCATACAATATGCAGATGACTCAACCATCATCTGCTCCGCCCAGTCCCTACCCGAACTGCAAAAGGTCACACAGCATGCCTTTTCCTATGTTGAAACTTGGCTATCCGATGCCCAGTTAATACTCAACCCAAACAAAACTAAACTCCTCATCTTCAAACCCACCGAACATACTCAAAACAACTCTCACTTTAACATCACAGCAAAAGACATCACCACTATCCACCCAACAGATCACACTAAATTGCTAGGAGTTGAAATAGACAACAATCTCAAATTTGATATTCACATATCCATGACCATAAACAAAGTCCACCAAAAACTAGGAGCCTTATACAGAAATAAGCAACTCCTCACCAAAGCAGCTAGGATTTCAGTTGCAAATTTGCATCTTATCTCCACACTACTTTATGCCTCTCTAATATATACCAACCTAAGGCAATGCAATCTAAATAAACTCGAGACCTGCTACAACAAAATCGCCAAATTCGCCACCGGGGCATCCTACCACAGTCACTACTGTTTCTCACTTACTGAACTAGGCTGGCTAGAACTCCCTCACCTCCATCAATGGTATCAACTCACACTCACCCACAAACTGGTTAACCATCGTCTAAAAGTCCCATCCCGCCAGTATCTACTCCAACCCTATCTCACCACCAAGACCACTACGATCCAGCAACAAAAATCAATTACAGGTTACTAGAGCCAATAACACTGCTGGAGAAGCACTATTCCCCAGTGCTATAGCCAAATTATGGAACACTCCCCAACAATAACCTGTCTACCACCATGCACCCACTTCAAAGCTTTACTTAATGTGCACCTACAAACATGCTGGCTATGCCCTTGTAACTCTCCCTTCTAACTTCTCCCAATCCATCTACCCTCTACCTCTCTTCCACCCCACAAACTACCTTTGATTACAGCAAGCTCTGATACTTCCATGCCTATCTACTTATGATATGGTGGCAACTTCTTATTGTAACAATTGTTAATATCTGCTATGACTTTGTGGATAGAACAGATGCTAGTTATCTACTGAATGTACTATGTTCTTCATCTGTAACTATGTTTGTAATATTTTAATTGCTAGGATTCTTCATCTGTAACTATGTCTGTAATATTTTAATTTGTGGAACTTTTCTCCCCGGGCCTCCGCTGAAAATGGACCTGCATCCAGTCGGACATTCCCAGTCAACAAATGTAAATAAATAGATAATAATTGAATTTAGAAAATAATGACAGTCATTTGAGTTTCAGATTTCATACCCTTCAGAAAATTCATACTAATCCAAAACCTACTATTCTATTATCATTCTAAGTTTATAAGAGTAATATTTAAAATTTGTCCTGATTTTTGGGCCTTTTTCCCTCTTCTATTTATAGCTTTGTCCAGATTTCTTGCTCTGAGGTTAAGAGGTATGACAAATGTGTCAGGGCCATCACCATCAGCCAGAGACATTTCAAATTGTGGCATACTTGTTGCACCCCACTTCCCCATGTAGTGACTCTGGATGTTACCAAGCAAGGCAAGGAGCAGTTATGCAGTGTAAGTGTGTAGAGTATCCCCCCATCCAAGGTAGACACAAGTGCTACAGTGGCTTTTCATCTGCCCTTGATTTTGCAGAATGCTATGGTTTTCTGTCATATTTTTATACTGTTGATTTATGCTTCTTATTATTCAGAAAATGCATGGTGCTGCAGTGCCTCTTGCTCTATGTTTAAGTGGCAATGCTTTAATGAGCATCGGGTAAGCTTGTCTGAGATTGTATAGATGCAAGTAAGCTTTAATAAGCATACTGTTAAAGAAATACCAACATTGAAAGCCTTTTGTTGTTGCCATGCAGAGAATATCTACATAACTAGATAATGTATAAGCCTTAGGTATTGAAATGCATATAACAATATTTGTAATAAAGGACAGGATTACAGTATTTTCAGAAGCTCATTACAAATGTTGAAGACTTGCAGTCATCTTTGCAGGCTTTACCCGCAAAATAAACATAATACCAATCTATCATGTGTGGTCCATAACCTGTTCAGTAATCCTTTAAGCAATTTATCTTGAGCTTGTTTCTTGTTTGCTTTTCATTTTTTACTTTGATCACGTTTTCCCCATGAAACATGTAGATAGTTGTTGTCAGGCAGCAGGCCTTTTTTGTATAAGATGCATTTCACAAGTGGGGGTATCACAGAGATTGCTACTTTCAGTATGTTACTTTGTACTTTTATAAAGCTGAATATAAATATAATTAGAACTGCAGTGCAAGGAGAAGTGGTTTGAGTTGAGTGCTGCATGTTTTTTTATACTTGATTTTGAATGGCATTCTACTAATGTATTTAAAACAGTAATTTATTTTGCCATGCCTCACAACCTTTTTGTTTTCATCTAGATATTAAGTAAGCTGTCATGTAGCCAATGTACTGAAATATTTTTTTCTTCTACACTTCATTTTGTCTTGATTGGACTATCATAATGATGGTTTAGTACCCAGGGCAGTATATTTAATTAAAGTCACAGTTTTTGTGGTTTTGAGCATAGCTCCACCCCTGTCTAGTTGGCCACACTCCTTCCTGTTGGCCCCATCCATTCAGCTGTCTCTTGTAGCCCCCTTTGATTTGAAGTCACCAGCCACCACTGATTTATATACATATATATGTATATATGTACAATATGTGTATGTCTGTATTGCCCTACATACTCAAATCATGTAGAGTAAAGCTGTACTATGACACATATAATGTTGAATGAAGGACCAAAAGGTAGGGTTCAACATTAGATAATGCACTTTAAAATATGTGGATGTGCGTACAATAGCATGGTCTGCACTTGGAGGACTATTGGGATATCTGAAGTTAGGAGTGCTGGCAGTCTTTCCTAACATCATGTGAGAATGATGCAACACTGGACAGCAAACCACAATTTATAGGTTCATAGGTTCATAGGTAGGTACTAGGCTATCTGCCCGAGGGCATTTTTAAGCCTAACCAGTGTGTGTCGGCTTTCACTGTCCAATTGATTAATTAACTGAGCCTCTATCTAGCAGAGCCAATGAAGTGATCCCAGGGGTGTATTTGCTGTTACCCATCCACTCATCAAGGCTTCTCTTGAAGAATATTAGTGAGGGGCTCTGCCTAATGTAGTTAGGAATTTTGTTCCAAAGCATGGGGAGTCTCTGTGACAGGAATCTATCCCTCCAGCATGTTCTATTTATTGTTGTGGCAAGGTTTAGCTCACTAGAGCATGTGGCTCGCAGTGACTTGGATTTCTTTAGGTGGAGCATGTCCATCAATTCTGAGTTGGACATGGCTTTGTAAGTCAGGCTGAGATCACCTCTGAGTAAGCGATATGCCACTGAGTACAGCCAGAGTTTTTTCAGTCAGGCTGCATAGGACATATGTTTGAGGCCAGTAATCCTCTTGGTGAGGTGCTTTTGTGGTCTTTCCAGCTGTTGGAAGTGCCTTGTGAGGTACATCCCAAATGGGGCATTGTACTCTATGATGGGTCTGATGAGTGACGAGTACAGGGGCACTATAATCTCTTTATTTCTAGATGCGAACCCCTTAGTAATTAGATGGGCCACATAGAAGGATTTCCTACTACTTTGGCAATATGATTGTCAAAGGAGAGATTACTATCTACCTGGGTCCCTAGATCTCTTATTACCTCTTCTGTATTAAGGGGGCTGCCGCCTTTGTGGTAATTCTTGGGTGTTTTGTTTTTCCCAAACGGGATGACTATGCATTTTTTGGCATTTAGCTTGAGGCCATGACTTTGACACCAGGTGTCTGTCTCAGTAAGGCCTTTTTGAAGGAGTGCATGTCAGCCAGAGAGTCAATTATGGCTCCCAGTTTGCAGTCATCTGCGAACTTGGTTAACCATAGTCCTCCTGTGTTTGCCTGTACTTCTTAGAAATATATGCTGAACAGTAAGGGTCCCAGATCTGAACCTTGCGGGACACCACTTGTGACTGGTTTAGAGTCAGACCTGGAGCCCACTATTCTTACCGTGTGAGTTCTGTCTGTACGCCAGTTGGCAACCCATCTTGTGACGTAGGGGTTTATGTTCAGGCTGGTGAGTTTTTCTATAATACCCGAGTGAGGAATGGTGTCAAATGCCTTGGCGAGATCAAGGTAGGCTTTGTGAACCACCTTTCCCTCATCTATGGCCTTGGTGACTATCTCAAAGAAGTCAACCAGGTTTAGTAGGCATGATCTGCCCTTAACAAAGCCGAACTGCATTGGGTCAAGTGTTTGGAGGTTCCCAATGTCTTTATTTTTTATTTTTTTTATTTTTTATTTAACATTTGATGACCGGGAAAGTCCGACTAGGTTCCACAGATCCTGTTTTCAGTGGAGGCCCGGGGAGAAATCCTCCAGAAATCTTTTGTTAATGAGTTCCATGATGATGCACTCCATAGCCTTGCAGACCAGGCTAGTCAGGCTTATGGGGCAATAGTTAACAAGGTCAGTTGTGGCCCCTCCTTTGTTGAGTGGAATAACCGTTGCTGTGTGCCATTCTATGGGCACATAGCCTGTGGAGAGGCTGAAGATGAACAGCATGTTTAGGTGGGGGTTTAGTTTTTCTGTGTTTCATGCAAGACGCAGCCTGGACACCATCTGGCCCCATTGATGCTGTTTTTTGGCTTTTGAAAGGGCTGTTTTCACCTGTGCTTCTGTGATTTCCAGGACACTACACTTTTCTGGTATTGTTCTGGGCCCTTTTGAAGGTGAGAGGGAGGTGACGTTTGCACTGAATCTATCTGCCAGGATGTTGGCAATATTAGTAGGTTCAGTATATTTCATGTGAAACACATGTAAGTATGAGTCAAGCCTGTGTATTTGCTGCAAACATCTGGACATTATGATTCATTCCATGTCTCCCTATTACAGCATGTGGAAACTTTGAAAATGTATTGCATTGTATATGAATACGTACATATATTGTCAAGCCATATGTTTGTATCTATGGCAGCAACAACACCCACATTCACTACAGCCCCGTGCGTCTGCTGGATTTTGCAACACATATCTCAACAACTGAACAGGCTGTGTACTGTATTATGTTGTGTGCACATTCATTCATTGGCAGGACTAATTTAGCTTTGCCACAGGCTTTCCCATCAAAAGTCAAACAGCCACATATGCCCAAAATGGGTGCTGTTGTCACATAGCAAGGCTACAAAACTAGCTGCAGATGACACTGTGACTCTGCAGGCTTCCAAGCTGTTCAACACAGGGCTTCTTTATGTTCTCTAAGATTACTTCATCTGTAGTCATTTATAAAGCAGACTTGAGCCATGATGCATGCAATAAGTACTGTGATCTGTAGTGTGTAAGACTAGATAAGTAACGGGTTTTAATCTCCCTCCAGCCCACTTGGTGGGTGTTTGTATATCTCCCCAAAGAGCAAGTCTGCATATCACTCTTACTTCAAAACTGGCATTGTTTTGCAGTTTTTGGACCTTGCAGTTGATACAGGCCTCCATTCTTCACAAGGCCTGCTGAAGTCATCTACCATAAGACTTCCTAAAGACATGTTAATATCAGACTTAAGCCATAGTGCTTGTGATAAGTACTATCATCTGTAGTATGTAAAACTAAATAGGTATGGTTTCTAATCTCACTCCAGCCCACTTTGCGTGTGTGTATATCTCCCCAAAAAGCAAGTGTGCATATGACACTGACTTTAAAGCTGGCATTGTTTTGCACTTTTTGGCTCATGCAGTTGATGCAGGCCTCCAAACTCTTATTTTCCACAAGGCCTGCTAATGTTAGCTACCATAAGACTACCTAAAGCCACATTAATATCAGACTGAAGCTGTGGTGGGTGCAATAAGTACTGTGATCTGTTGTGCATGTAAGAGTAGATAGGTAGGGGTTCTAATCTCACTACAGACCTCTTGGTGTGTGTGTGTGTGTGTGTGTGTGTGTGTGTGTGTGTGTGTGTGTGTGTGCGTGTGTATGTCTCCCCAAAGAGTAAGAGTGCACGTTACACTGACTTCAAAGCCAGCATTGTTTTGCATTTTTTGGTTGATACATGCCTACAAACTTTCATCCTCTACAAGGCCTGCTGATGTCAGCTAACATAAGACTACCTAAAGCCATGTTAATATCAGACTTAAGCCATGTCATGTGTGATTAGTACTGTGATATGTAGTGTGTAAAACTAGATAGGTAGGGATTCTAATCTCACTCCAGCCCACTTGTTGAGTTTGGATGTGTATGTGCAACTTCTGCAAAACAAATATGAATCCCACACTGACTTACAAACAAACAGGGTTTTGCACTATTTTGGGCCTAGCAGGTGATCAGGCCTCCAAACTCTTGCCCCCATTAGGCCTGCTGATGTCATTTACCATAAGACTACCTACAGCCATACAAATGCAGGCCATGGCATGTGCATTACAAATTGTGATCTGTAGCATGTAAGACTAAATCGATAGGGGTTCTAATCTCACAGTAGCCAAATTGGTGTGTGTGTGTGTGTGTGTGTGTGTGTGTGTGTGTGTGTGTGTGGATGTATGTGTGTGTGTGTGTGTGTGTGTGTGTGTGTGTGTGTGTGTGTGTGTGTGTGTGTGTGTGTGTGTGCGCACATGCACTTGCACATGTGCACTTCAGCAGGAATAAATCGGTAGTAGTACTATTCTCGCTGCAGCCAAGTTTGTGCCTATGTTGTGTGTGTGGATGTTAGAGCATTTTACATCTGCCTATGGGAGCATAGGCTCATTGGATTGTGCTTGGCTAATGGTCCTAGTGTCCTTAGAATCATAGCCAAATTATTACCCTTATGTATATGATCCGCACCTATTACCCCTGTCCAAGAGGGACACAGCTGTAACCACAGTGATGAAATTATGGTCATCTGTCCAGTCATACTGACTGAATCTAAAGAGGGCCAGTGAGGTACTCTGTTTCACATGAAGTGGGAGTCTGAACCAAAGGTGAGTTAAACTGTGGTAGACAACTGCAACTGTCTCCCTCCAGCAGGTTGCATTAGTGTCGCAGAACAGGTTAAGGTCTATACAGCAAGCAACCAGTGTACCATTTGATTTATGGATATGCAGCATTTCCAATACAGCAGGGTCATAGATTGCCTCATATACAAGCCAGAGATCCCCTCTGAGTAGTCGGTATGTCACACACTAAAGTGACAGTCATATCAGATGATCACCATGAACAAATGCTGAAGACCTGAATTCCCCTTGTAAGGAAATTATGTGGTCTCTCCACTTGCTGCAGGTGGTTGGAAAGGTATATACCAAAAGGACTGCTGCACTCACATATTTGTTTGCAGAGGGAAGAGGACATGGAGGTTACGATGTCTACTTTTTCTGTAAACAATGCTCTCATGTATTACATGAACATGATAGAATGCCCTTCTTATCACTGCAGAGACATGGTGATCTAAGGTAAGTTAGCTGTTAACCTGTGTGCCCAGATCTCCCACTCCTGACTTTGTATGTCAGGTGTTGTTAATGATGTGGCACTTAACAGGAACATCACTGTTACTGAAGGTAATGATAATACATATAATTGCAGTGCTTTTAATGCCATGACTTTGGCAACAATCATTTGTGCAAGTAACACCATAAGGTAGGATGTTGACATACTTTGCAGATTTTATGACCACCCCCAGTTTCCAGGCATCGGCAAACCTTGTCAGCCACAGACATGTGCTTTGTGCCTATACATTGGTGAAAAGGATCCCAACCAGTACAGGATCCATGAGTAAACCCTGTGGAACACCACTGGTGTGATCTCAACTGTTGGAGGTGGATTCCCCTATTTTGACTGTATGGCCTCTATCACTGAGGCAGTGAATGACCCCTCTGATGATATAAGGGTTGATGCCTAGTTGGGTGCATTTGTCAATGATGGCTGAGTAGGGATAATGTCAAATGCTTTGTTTAAGTCCAGGTAGGCAGTATGCACAGATTCCCCCTCATTCAAGTTCTAGGTGACTGTTTCAAAGAAATCCACCAGGTTTAACAGGCATGATCTTCCTTTGACAATTTCAAATTGTGTAGGGTCTATTGTTTGGGGATTACCTATATCTTTGTTGATAAGGTCTATGGTGAATTTCCCCATGGCCTTGGAGATATGGCTAGTCAGAATAATAGAGAAATAGTTTCCAGTGTCAGTAGATGCACCACCCCTGTGCAAGAGGATAACATTGGCTGTTTCCATTTAGCTGGGACAAAGCCGGTGGTTACACTATGATTGCAGTGCATTCCCAGTGGTGTTAGTACTCCATGTTGGAGCCCATGTAGGACTCAGCATGTGATTTTAACATGTCCCATAGATGCAGTGTTTCTGTCCATAAAGATGCCATTTTTAACTGGCTCTTTAAAAAAACAAGGTAGGATACAAGTGGTAGGGATGTTATGGTGTACATGTGGTGGGGACAGGGGATTGATGGTTTCACAGAATTTGTCATTCAAAAGGTTCATTATGTTGACAGGCTTTGTATATAAGGTATCATTAACCATGAGTTCGGCACAAAGGAGGACCTTTCCTTTTGGGTAACTATGGAATGCCTTGTGGTTGTCCTTCATGGAGAAGACTAATTTGGATCCATACTTTGTTTTGGAGGATTTCATAACAACACTTATTTAATGAGGTAGAGTTTTCAGTTTAGGGGGGCTCCTACCTCCTACCATTAGATAGCAATGTCTTCATATTATTGTCAAGCCTGTTGCTTGCAGCTGTCCACCAGGCAGGTTTGCTTCACCATGAGGCACTTGTTGTACACATGTCAGGTAGATATGAGTCAATGCAGTCACAGAGGTGTTTGAATAAAGCATTAGTGTACAGCTCAGCATAGTTGCCATTGACATCTGAGGGAGGAAGTACAGTGACGCTATGTATACTATCCCATAGAAGGTTAAAATCTGGATTGATGAATGTCTTAAGTATATGTGCTGCAAGTGGTGGGGTGGGGGTTTTCAGGTGCAATACCTACTGGGAATGAAGCTGATTTGTGGTCATATATCACCAGGGAGGGCAGCACAGTGTGGGTGCTACAGTGTTCACCCACATTGGTAAGCACCCAATCCAGTCTGGTAGCTCACCTTGTGGGGGTGTCAACCAACAGTTAAAAGGCATTGGAGATAATGAAGTCAAGTAACCTTTGGGCACGTGAGTTTGAGCACAAGTAATATATCTAGTCGATGGGTAGAAGAAGTCACCCCAAGCCATGGTATCTCTACATATTTTGATAGACCCATATAGATCCAAATAAGCAGAGTGGGAGTTCTAATTCATGGGTAGGCTCCTGTAGCTGGCAATGACTTGAATAGGTGACCCACAAACAGTCAATAACACCTGAAGTGTATCCATGAAATTATACAGTGTAACCAATGTGGCTGTGTATGTATCATTAATGAAAAACCAAACTGAAGTAACTGCAAATGTAAATCCACCAATAATGAAAGAAGTAGTTGGGGCACACAAGTTCGCGCTGCAGCCGCTGCACAAAATAATTTATTCAGTTGAACAAAATCAAACAGAAGTGCTTTTGACCTACCAAATGCAGGACTTTTCCAAAGTGAATAAAAATCCCCCTCCCTAATGTTTAAATACAATAATCACCTCAAAGTCCTCCAAACTTTCTTAAAGCTGTATTACTCAAATATACTATTCCACTTGATGGAATAAAATTCCATCAAAATTCAATAAAATCATAAATTTTAAATCATCATATATAAATATAAAATATTCAGTAGTGTACCAAAAGTGTACAAAAACAGGAAATGCAAGGAAATCAAAAAAGCATACATATAAGCATACTATCCAATGCTATTCTACAATTTAGAAGATTTTTTCTTTAAATAAGATTTGATTGAAATATGGTCATTTAAGTCTGGGAGAGTAGTGGCATTCAATTTGGGCTGCCAATATGTTTCCCTGCAGCAAAGCCAATTTTCCTAATCTCCCCCTCTAGGGTCCACTATTACCTATTCTAATATCCCAAACAAAAACCCAGTATGTGATGGTTGTGCATAGAGGTGCCTATACAATGCATTATTTATGTTTTTCCTCCTTATATTGTATGTGTACTCATAAATACATTTCCTTAATGTTCTTTCTGATTTCCTCACATAAAAACTAGAACAGTCTTTACATATAGCCAGATACACTATGCCTTTTGCACTACAATTCCCTCTCTTGAAATATATCTTACTCTGGACATAATTGTCCAGACTGATGTTTCCTTTCTCACAAATGTATTTACAGTATGTACATCTCCCACATTTCCTTGTCCCACTCTCACTTGTACTGTTGATACCTTTCCTATTCCTTTCAAACACTTGCTTTAAGTTTATACCTATCTTAAATACAAATTTTGGACTCTCTCCTATTTTCTCCACTACATCTGAATTAAATTTTAACATTTTCCAAATGTTCTTAACCAAGTCTTTAATTCCTCGAGAGGTATAATTGTATTCCACCACAAAAGCCCTAGTCAATCCCTGCCCATCATTATTCCTATTAAAGGCCTGCTCTCCTTCACCTAATAAGGGAATAGATTTGTCCCCCATCCTTTAATTATTTCCTGTACTATATCCTCAATAAGGGTTGCTGGGTATCCTCTATCTTTAAATAAATCAGAAATAAATTCAGTTTCTCTAAGTAGTCACTCTTCTCTGAGGTCATCCTAGCTGCCCTGACCATTTGACCTTTCACTATGCTTTTCCTCTGTTTAAAAGGATGTGCACTAGAGAAAGGCAAATAGGAATTACTAAAAGTAGGATTTCGATGGATCCTAGATTTTAATTGTCCTCTTATTAGGTCCACTCTTACATCCAAATAGTCAATCCCGTTTTTATCAGCAGTATAGGTGAATTTTAGGAAACTAGTAGTGTTGCTGAAATATTTCATAAAGGTACCAATCACATGTACTGGGCCATCCCACACCACAAAAATGTCATCCAGGAATCTCCTGAAAGTTTAATGTACATCGAAAAATCTGATTTAAATATATGTGTAATTTCCCATTGTAGGAGTACTACATTGGTGTATATGGGGGCACACACTGCCCCCATAGCTACACCCTTAAAATGTTTGAACATTTCTCCTTCAAAGTACACACAATTATTTTCTAATACCATCCTCATGAGCTCAACATACAAATCAATCTCCTTTTCTAACATTTTTTTTGTACTATAAAAGATCTCTCTGAAAAGTTCCAAACCCTCCTCAGTAAGGATGCATGAAAATAAGTCAACTACATCTATTGTTAAAATTATTTCTCCTACATAAATTTCAGGGGAAAGGCTTCTTAGAAAGTCCCATGAATCCTTTACTAAGTGCAAGTAACTACACATAGTATGTTTAAAGGACCGATCCAGAAAAATACCTATAGGGATCCTTCTCCCGACATGATTGGCCTATAGGGTGGGTTCGTGGTGGACTTGTCAATTTTTGGGATGCCAAAAAAGAAGATAACCTAGGTTTCTCAATTCTTAACATCTCCCCTAATTTTGAACATAACCAGTTTTCTAAAACAAAATTTTCTATAAAAAAATCTAATTTCCTATATGGGATATTTAGCTCATTAATAGATGTTTGAATGTACACATTATTGTCATTCAATATCTCCAACATTTTATATGAATAATACATAGAGTCCACCAAAATTATTCTCCCTCCCTTATCTGGTTTCATAATGAGTATCTCCTTGTTATATACTAACTCCTGTAATATCTCTTTTTCCTTTTTAGTTAAATTATAGTTTTCCCCTATTCTTTTTTATATTTTTTGTCCATACTTAAGGAATATATGTCCGACACACATACTGCTTCAAAAACTTGTAAGGCTGGATGCAAGGGTGGGTTTTATGTGCGTAATTGTTTAAAAGGAGTATCTATCTTTGGTGTCTGTTGGTTGAATAGTAGGGCTAAATTAAATTTCCTAATGAACATTTTTAATTCAACAAGGGTATCACAAATGTCAAAACTACCAGAAGGCACAAATTTAAACCCTTTTTTGAACAGTTGGAAATGTTCTTTTTTTATTTCAGTACTACTCAAATTGAAAATATGAAAACCTTTAAAGGTATGAGTCACTCCGTCTTCACTAACCACTATACCTTCCCTTTCCTTTTCATTTTGGACTGATTTTTCCCTTTCCCCTGGTAGTTGTAAAATCCTGATCACTGGTGTCTCCTTCCCCACTACCTTTTAAAGGTTCTATAAGCTCTAGGCCAACTTTAGGGTCCATAGGGTTAGGGGTACAAGGACTGGTGTGTATATTATCTGCTGTGTTGACCGCTCCAGTTGCTTCTACTGTCTCCGTATTGCTATTGCTATCACTTTCAAGTCTTTCACCACTTTGACCTATAATGTTCTGATGTGTATTTGCATCTCCTATAACAGCTTCTATTATACTATGCACCTCTTTCTTAACTACCTTCCCTTTAAATATGTATATCCTATTATCACGATACTGCTTTAAATCTCTAGCTATTTTCTTTTGCTTCCTTAAAATAACCTCTTCACATTTCCTGTCTACCCTTAAAAAAACCTATTCGTACACATCATTGTAATATTCAAACAATAAGTCATTCCTAATAGCCCTATTTAATTTCTCTGCTTACCCTAATAAACCCTCAACTTTCCTTTTAGGAAACTTAATCATAAGTTTCATAATCTTAAAACCACATTTGCCAAAAACCTGATTGACTTCTTGTATCATGTCTGTATCATATAAAAAATCCTCTGGGTATTTACACACGTGCAATGCCTGTGGAACAATACTTTTTTTCAAACACTCTTCTAAATATAAAATGTCCAGGTTAAAATTCTTGATTTTACACAAAATGCCCTCCAAATCTCTAATTCCGGCCTTTAAAGAAGCCATAGAGACGGAATGCTCTTGTTCTTTCACTGTTCTATCAGGTACAGTCTCATTGACAAAAACATTTTTCCTGTGCTAAATTTCGACGCCCATTCATTTAGTGTACAAGTATCAGTCATTTGTAAAGTACATTCATACATATGCTCATTAGTAGAAGCAACAAAGGCACTGACAGTACCTGAAGGTGAAGGACGCGAATGTCCATTCTCTTCGAGCACTGGAACTATGATTTCGAGCATATTGGAAGTATTCTGTCTCCTTCTCTCCCCTCCATACTGTCACTGATTCCTGCACTCCCTGAAAACAAGGACTGGCTCCCTGGGATGTCTGGTGTAAATGTAACAAATTCACGAAGCAAGCCTTTCTCCGATCCAGTCACACCTCCCTTTTCTCTTAAAGCAACCTGATTGGTTGCTGTAGGCTTCCCCTGCCCAAACAGAACAGAACCACCAGTTTGAGTCAGGAAGTTCACCAACCGTGACAGATCCCCTTTTAGGTTCCTGACTTCCGAACTAAGCTCCGAAACCACTAAAAGTATATCATGCTGCTGGAAATTAAGGTTGACAAGGTCTAACCTTTTGAGGTGATTATTGTATTTAAACATTAGGAAGGGGGGATTTGTATTCACTCTGAAAAAGTCCTGCATTTGGCAGGACAAAATCGCTTGTGTTTGATTTTGTTCAACTGAATAAATTATTTTGTGCAGCCCGAACTTGTGTGCCCCAACCACTTCTTTCATTATGTATAATTAATGAACACTGCCATTAATAGTCTGCACACCTACAGTTTGAGGTCTGCAAGTGTAGAAGTGGGTGTAGCCTGGTATGTCTGTGTTGCTCTCCACACCCTTGAACCAGGTCTCTGTGTCTGCATGAAGGTGTGCCTGTTCCAGGATAAGGACAGCTTCCAGTGAGTGCAGTTTCCTGTTGACACTCCTAGCGTTTAACAGCATAACATTGAAGTTGTTTGCACATGGGCTTTTACACTGGAAATGTTGTTCATGAGACAACACCTATAAAGGGCACTATGGGGGTGTCAATAGCCTTGGCCAGTAGCCAACATCCCATGGGTGATAGATGAACACCATCTGTGGCAAAGCATTCAGGTCTGTTGACCATGTCATCCCAGCCTGGCAGATAGCGGATCCCCTTAGACTGACACCAGATGCTAAGCCTATTACTGAAGTCATCCATCTTTTGTTTGTAGTGAGGCATCATTCTATGTGAAGGTAAAATGCAGCTGATGGCCAAGGCCGTACCTGCTTGGGACACATAGTGCAAAAGATCAGTCATGTCTGTTGTTACACAGTCCAGAGAGGTGCATCATAAGTCCTACACACCAACAGAAAGTATGATGTACTCATGACAGTACTTGTTGTTGACAGATTTGAGTGCATGTGTGATATTCCAGGAACACTTCACATAATCGAATTACTGAAATCTCGAATGTCATATGGTCGAGACCATATGATCGAGATTTCAGTAAATCGAAGATGTGTAGTGTGTAAAAATAAGAGTTTACTTACCTTAATACATTGCGTGCACACAAAGGCAAGGATTCGTGTACGCTCTGTGTGTACGTAATGTTTTTTTTTTTTTTTTGCGGTGTTGATAGGAAATGAGAAATCTCCCATTTTGCGCTTCCACATACAGCACAAGATGGGAGATTTCCCATTTTCCCACTGTAGCGCGATCTTGGAGTTGGTATATTTAAGTAGGGGGGTGTGGGGGGCACAGGGGGGCGAAGCCCCCCTGCAAAAGCAAAGTTTGTGTTTTTTTTGTTTTTTTTGGTTTTGCTTCAGAAGTTCGAGTTTATGAAACTCAATCTTTTGCTTACGGTTATTTGCAGTTCGAGATTTTGTAAATTCGAGCTTCTGAAGTGAATCTGATATTCCATATCCTCACACCCCAAAGACAGCTAACCGTGACCTTTCCTTATCTAGGCTGGTGAGAGGGACATCAGTGTGACTCACAATGTAATCAACTATGCCTAATATGTTTAATTTTGCATTGGGCCGTAAGGATTTGACCAGTGTGACAGTGGTGCATTAGCTATTATTTGTACTGTTATGCACAGGTAGTATTATATATAATGTGTTTGTGTTTCTATTTGTGAGGTGTCTGGTGTTTAGGTATATTTCTGGTATGGACCTCCAAATATGTAGGTATGTGTGATGTGGGATTGGGTGGAGTAGCAGGTGTGGTGGGCTTGTGGGCAAACCACTCATTGACATATTTACTGACAGGTGTGTGAGAGAGCATGGATTCAATGTTTTTAATCTAAATGCATCTTTCACATGTTGTGCTTTTGTGGAGTATGAGCAGAGATTTGGGGACACTGTCCACATCTCTGCGACAATAGGAGATAATGTCATTAGCAACAGATTATTGCTTGTGTATAGGGCACAACAGGCCATAGTTACTCAGTTTCCTGAAAGATGCATTCATGTAACATGTTATTAACTTTATGGTGTCATTTTAAGGGGAAACAGTACCTGACTGTGTGGAATAACATAGTACATTGAGTATGCTGTTTTTTTTCCAGGCTTGTGGCACTTGCTTGAACAATAATGTTGTTTTTAGGCATGTTTGCAATAGCATACTTACAAATGTGACTCTGTACAACTGCAACAGAATAAGGATCATGCTGCTACACCTTTAGGCTTTATAGCCTCAAACACCCTCTTTGTAGGCACTCTGTCCACTGAAAATATGCATGTCCGTGCATGCACAGAAAGCTTGTCCAACTTTGCTGTCATTACTACAGCCTTGCAAGTGTACAATGTATGTCAAACAAACAGACAGTGAATGTATGTTGTGTGAAATGATGTTGGAACACAGTTCAGTGTTCCAGGCACATAAATGTACATTTGACACACCTAGGACATGTGGGAGGGGTAGAGATATTGGCTAAAGGTGGCCAGCTGTCTGCAGTAGGCCTAACATCCATGTTAAGCAGATCACCTCCATTACAGTGCTAAAGGTCAGGCTGCATGAAATGCTGTGAAACTCGCACCTAACATGGATCACTGCTGATGTGGAGCTTGATGCAGCGACCTTGGACATCTATGTCACTTGAGACTTAACCTTATATTGTGCTGCAGCAGCTGTGCTCCTAATCAACATCAGGTCAGTACCTTGGTGTAATGCTACAAGCCTTGTAACCCAAGGCATAATACATGCAAACGTCAAATGATTAATCTGGTTGCTAATTAAGGCATCTACCTGGAAAAGGCTACAACAAGCCTACAGACCCTTACATCATGTATGGCAAGTGTGTGGATCAACAAACAGGCTGAGTCCCACTTCTTATCTTGAGCTTGGTGCTAACGTTCTACTTCTGGTGAAAGACAAACAATAGGAGCTTTGTATCCCACCACAGTGAGGCCATGTTGAGACCAGCATTAGTTATAGCCAGGCAGCAGCAATTCAGGTGACTCCCCTCTTTTCAGCATACTTCATAAGGTAATTTCTTTTTCCAGTATGCACTGCTTGATTACTGTGTAACGCAGACTAACTGCCTCAATACACCATCCTTAATTCTACGTATGACTTTCCCCTCAATTGCTTGGCAGTGCTCTGTACAGACCCAGACACCTTGGGTGGCATTTCTTCAGAAACCATTATTTCATTTACTCCAATACCAATTTCCACACAGGACAACCAGCATGTAATGTGAAGCATTGTCCCAATAGTTGCACAACAGATACCTGTGACATTGAGTGATATTCTCAGCACAACTGTCTAACCAGTAATAAAGGATCTATTGCCATAGATATGAGGAGTCCCACTGTGACCTTTACCACCCTGGTGGATATGGACATCATGAGGGAATGTAGACATTGCCCCATGTTTACCGGCAACCACGCCATTATCAAACTAACAGATATGGTATGTGAGAGATGTATATACACAATGTGACTGGAGTCAAAGCTGTGACATAAATATCCTCCTAACGTCAATAAGGTAGTCAGTGGTAAACACATCACACACATCACACAATATCCAAAACAGACATGAGCTGAGGCACTGACATCTAACCTAAATAAATCAAACACCTCGTACAAAAAGTCCAGCTAACAAAAACCCAGAGCGGCCCCACATGCACTCTGTGAAAAGAACACATATATCAACACATGCAGTAGCATGCCATGGAGGACCAACCTATAAGCCTGTAAGTCAAGGCAACACACAGGCCAACATTCTAGTCATCACAGACGTCACGCCAATGAGGAGCTGTCATTGAATCCCAAAGTGACATGAATGATATCCACAAGGGGCTGACACAGACAAACAGTTGTTGTCAGAGCCAGGGGCTAACACTAAATACCAAGAAATGCACAATACTATCCATTGAGAGGTCACGCACTCCTGGTAACATATGGCCAGCACAACTCAAATAGTTGCCGAGTAGTCAGTGACTTATGGACACAGATACTGAGCTACCCATTGCCTGTCATGTGTCTGTACTATTGTGGACATCATTCTATGTTGCAACCTATAAACCAAGGTATGGCATGTAAATCTATGGAAATCCTTGTTCTACTGTAGTTTGCATTCATCACCAGTATCACTGGTGCAATTTATGTTTGGCATGTAACTAACCAGGCATATCTGTCAACTGTAACATCCACAGAGGCTCCTCAGTAAAGCTCTACATGGTGTAAGAAACATGTCCCATGCAGACCATGTAAAGGCCCTATCCATGCATTCTTTCTCCTACATGCTTTGTAGAGGAGGTATATGCCTGCCATATAGGGTAGTGTTGGACCCCACTGTGGACCTCTTGTATATCCATGCAACAAGTAGCACCAGAATTACCTCTTCTACAGACCTGCACCTAACATGTTACATGAATGCATCTTTCAGGACACTGAGTATATACAGGGCATGCTGGAGACACAAGCATGTAACACAGAGACTAGACTACACCCTATATGAAACAGACTCCCCATCCATGTGAAGCACAGTTCTGCCCTAATACAAATCAAGTGCAAGTTACACAATTGTACGGGGAATGGGACATTCATACCTGCTTGTAGACCAACATCTACAGAGGACACATGGCAACTGTGGATGTTTCAACACCCACACCCTGGCTTGTAGGTGTTTCAGCTCACAAAATCCTGCTTACACTTATCAGTTGCATCAGACCTTGACAGTGTTTAGGGATGCATGTCTAGCTGTAAAGACGGTCTCGTGTCCATTGCCCTATTAGACAAATATGAACACATGAACCCAGGAACATATACTGTGCTACCTTTCAGACAAAATGTGTCTTCTATGCTGACCTTCACTTCTTTGATCCTACATTGATGAGTTGATTGTAGATCTCTACCCATAGGTGTGTCCTAATCAATCTTGAGACTGAAACATAAACATTTCCATGTGATAACTGTCATTGTGTGACTACACAGCCCTTATAACTACATCCATCATAATGTACACACACTATTATGATATAGTCATTATAAATGGCAACATACAAATCCTGAACATGACCGATACTAGTAGCATCTCAAAAGCAACACTGGATGAAACAAATACATATTAATGTACATAGTCATGCTGTATATCAGACACATAGCTTTATTTCCCTGCATCCATGAGTGAGATGAGGGGGATACGGCACAGGTATCATCACTTGCACAGGGTGTTGTGGGGGGTGCAGGAGGCTTAGGCTGACCCAATACATTGGCAAGCTTGTATGTGAGGCAGGAAGGGAAGCAGGCAAGATGGACCATGGAAATATGGCATGTGTGTCTGTAGGTGACCTAAATGTGACAGTAGTGTGTGAGTGTCTACATGTACATAGCCAAGCTCAGTGATAGCCCTATGTGTCTCCATGTTTGACAGCTGTGAGCTGTTCATGATAAAGCTGACAGTTCATCGTCTCCACCTCGAGCATGTGAACTGGCTCTGCTAGGAGTTGCACCTTCATGACCAAGGTCTGATGCTGTGTTTGCCCACAAACTCAGTGTGCCACTCAACCACAGCCCATAGGGCATAACAATGTACCCAACTACTCTATAGTCAGGCACAGTGATGCTTCACTCACCAGGCTAAACAAGGAGAAAGTTACTGTAAGCTGCCTGTCAGGTGCCAGGATCCGCCACATAATGCACGCACTCAGTTCACTCCACAACAAGTAGAAATATGACTCTGTCATTGTCCATGTTGTTGTAAATGACATGAGATGTACCTCCTTGGACTACATGAAAAGAGACATGGAGGAGGTCTGTGATCTTGTAGCCCAGGCAGGTATGACCATAGTCCTTAGTAGCATCCAGCCATCACCCAGAATGATACCACAGTGCAATGACAAAATGATTGACTTCAACAGATGGCTAAGCTTCTGGTGTCATTCTAAGAGTATCCAGTATCTGTCTGCCTGGAATTACATGATCAACAGACCACTATGCTTTGCCAGAGATGGCCTGCACATGTCACCCTTGGGATTCTGGATACTGGCTAAGGCTCTTGGGACCCCCACAGTGCCTTTTATAGGCAAGGTTCAAATGACAAATTCACCACCATAACAGGTACAACCAAGCAAAATCTGAGGGCAATGCTACTCAATGCTAGAAGTCTAAACCTCAAAATGCACTCACTTGAGGCACTCCTTAAAATGGAGAACATCAACATCTGTGTGGTGACAGAAACCTGGTTCAAGGCTACAGAGAGCACCCCTGCATTACCAGGCTATAATTCATACCACACCTTTCGGCCACGTAACCTGGACCAAAACATTAAAGGCAGAGACATGTCCATATTCATTAAGGATATCCACATCTCCAGGCTAGTTGCTCAGCATAATGAATCCGAGATTATCCAAGTGCAACTAACTCTGGGCAACTCCACAATCCAAATTGTAGCTTGCTACAGATCCCTCACCATGCCCCAGGATTCCCACTCCTCATTTCTTGATACCCTGGAAAATATTAGGGTACAACTCAACACCCTAATAATGGGTGATTTCAACTACCCTTCCAATAACTGGGAAAACTACTCATGTACCAACTCTTTTGCTCAATGTTTTCTAGAATTCATAAATTCCAACGCCTTGGATCAACTTATACACAACCCCACCAGGGGCAGCGATATCCTAGACCTGCTGATTAATAACATGGGCGACCGGTGTTCCACACTAGAGGTAAATTCCTCGTTGGTCAGATCCGACCACAAGCTAATCATCCTAGACATCCACAATGCCCCCAACCCCCATTAGGGAAACCACCATAAAAAACTTTCTCCAAAGCCAACTTCACGCTTCTTAAAACAGAAGTGGCAAACTTCATGACACCCATGCAGATGGACAATAGAGGTACAACTGCTGAATCCTACACAAATGTAATTTATAAGCACTTACATGAGTGCATGGATCGTGCTATCCCTAACAGAACCAAGATGATATCCTCCAAAAAAAAAGAAACCAATCTGGCGGTCCCCTGCCATAAACAAACTCTACAACAGAAGAAAGAAACTTTTCAAAAAAGCATAAAATCCCATTTATTTATTTTATTTATTTTACATTTGTTTACTGGAATAATCCGACTGGATACATGTCCATTTTCAGCGAAGGCCCTGAGAAAAATGCTCCACAAAGACAAACTTACATAGATTACACAGAAGTTAGCAAACAATTATAAAAACAAAGTGATTATATACAATGGGTTAGTAGTGTTCCCTAGTAGGGACTCACAACTGTCATGGACAGACAATTAAAAGTAAGAGACATCAGATTGGAAGCAGTGCTTGGTGATGTAGTTACAAGTTATGATAATTGCAGAATATGCTTTTAGTTTATAACTTAATGAGGGTTGGTACATGGGCATAGCCAATTCACTTTGAGATACTGTTTGAGGTTTTTTTTTTAAGAGACTTTTAGAGGATTGTAGGGTTATATAGTTTGGCAACGAATTCCAGGTTTTGCCAATGAAGTTGGCAAACAGGGATTCACCAGCAGAGTTATTAGCTTTGTGGGTTTGGACCAGTAGTTTATCGACTGACCGTAGGGATCTTAAGTTGCCATATGGCTTAATAATATTTTTAAGTCAGGGGGAATCCTCAGGGTGGTAGAATATTTTGTGCGCTATTAAGAGTTGATTGAATTGAATTAAGCTGGGCAGTTCTAGCCACTCTAGTTGTTTAAGGCTCTGGCAGTGGTGGGTTCTTTAGGTGGAGCAAGTGGTGAATCTGGCAATATGATTGTAGCTATGGGACAGCTTACCTAGTTTGGATTTGTTGAGGTTTGAGAGTACAGGCGAGGCATATAAGAGAGTAGAGAGTAGGTGTGATCGGGCGATTGCAGTCCTAGCCAATGGGGTTAAAAATGTCTTGTTTTTATACAGTGATCCAAGCTTCTTATTGATGGTCTGTATGGTTTTGTTGACCTATAGGTAAAATTCGAGATTATTGTCTATGATAACCCCTAGCAGTTTGGTGTGTTTATCTGGGGAAATAGTGGTACCATTGGTAGATGCGACAGAGAATGAAAGTGTGGTGGATCTACTAGTGGGAGAGAAGAGTAGAAGTTTAGTTTTATTGGGGTTCAGAAGTAGGCATTGATTGGTAAGCCAGTTCTCAATAGTGTTAAATGTATTTTGGGTTAAGATTTGCAAGTCGGATGGGGAGGTGGCTGAGCAGATGAGAGTGGAATCATCTGCGTATTGGATGCAGGTGGCTTTAGGGATAGCAGTGTGGAGGTTGTTGATAAAAATAGAGAAGAGTAGTGGACCTAGTATGGACCCTTGAGGGACACCAAGTGTGAGAGGTAACTGGCTGAAGAGTTTGCCCTGCTATAGTACCGCCTGCTGTCTACAAGTCAGGTAGGACTTGAACCACTGAATAGCAGGCTTGTTGAGGGAAATATATTTTAGTGAAAAAATGAGAAGTTCATGGCTGACCATGTCAAAGGCTTTTTATAGGTCAAGAAAGAGGGCTGAGGTTAGCCTATTGTCATTCCTGTTTTCGTTTATGGCAGTACTAAAGGAAAGAAGGGCTGAGGTGGTGCTGTGGCATGGCCTGAAACCATGCTGGGAGTCGGATAGTAAGTTATTCTGTGAAAGGTATTGCATTAGTTGCTTGTGCACACATTTCTCCATTATTTTGGCTAGTGGGGAAAGAATGGCAATGGGTCTATAGTTGGATATGTCTGAGTGGCTACCACCTTTATGGAGTGGGATGACGTGAGATATTTTCCAGAGGGAGGGGATAGCATTTTCGGATAAGGTTCTATTGATGAGGATAGATATAGGATATGCAATGGCATCTGCGGCTATTTGCAGGTACTCTGCAGGGAGGAGGTCAGCAGCGAGGTGGTAGATTTTAGATTTTTTAGAAGTGTTTTGATATAACTAGTGGATTATTAGTTGGAAGACAAATTCCGGGTGATTATTAGGTAGATTAGGCATGTGGTTTAAGTTAGAGGGGGTTAGTTGATTTGCTAGGGATTGGATTGTTTTAGTGAAAAAATTATTAAAGGCACTAGCTATTGTCTCTGGAGAACTATGGGTGTAGTTAGCTGGGATTGGGGTGGTGGAGTGACCTAGACAAAGTAGTTGATTTAAGCCTGCTCAGAACTTTTGAGGGTTGCTGTAGTGTTTTTGTAGAAGATTTTGGTAGAGGCTTTTTTTATCCAGTAAAATAGATTTTTTGTAGCATTCCTGAGTTGACGATATTTTAAATGGTTAAGTGGGGCTTTGGTTGTTCTCCAACTGGCCCAGGCTCTGTTTCTAGTTTTGATTTTTGCTTTGGTATCTTTTGTGAGCCATGGTGCTGTATTTGATCTAGTTTTTATTGTACGTGCTGGAGCATGGGAATCAAAGATACTTAGGAATTTAGTGTTAAAGTGATCTATGGCCTCCTCTAATGTTAGATTTTTAGTTTTGACCAGTCAACTGCTTTTAATTCATTTTGGAATATAGCAGCATCAAAGTTATTCCTGTTTCTAAATGTTTTATATTTGGGCTGGTGAGGGTTTCCTGCCTTATGTTTTATGATATAGGTTAGACAATGGTCGCTGAGGTCATCAGGGAGAGTACCAGCTGTGTACAGTTGGGGTTAGTTATTAACTAGGATCCAGTCTAGAATACTTTCCTTGTTGGTTGGTTTGTTTATCCTAGTGGGAGAGGGTATGGTCTGTTTAAACCTAGATAAGTTTATATGAGTGAAGGGGGGGGGTCAGAGGAGCAGGGGTGCCAGTCGGTATTAAAACCATCAAGATCTATGGTTTCTTGAAGATATGTAGTGGATAACCAGTAAAGGAGATGTTGTTGTTGTTGTTGTCTTTCGGCTTTTCCCGGTTAGGAGTCGCCACAGTGGAACTCCGGTCTGCCAATGATTGGCATTAGATTTTCACGAATGCCGAGGTGCCAGCTCGACATTCAATCTTCAACAAAGGCACGCCCATTTATGCATGTCTTTTGAATGCCCACCCAACCACGGGGAGGACATGTAGACTCCACACAGAAGGCACTCCCCGCACCCCAGCTAAGAATTGAATGGGAAAACCTCTTGCTGTGAGGCAACAATGCTACCACTGTAAAGGAGATCTTCTAGGGTATTTAGGTTGTTGCCTGGTGGGATGTATGCAGAGACAATGTTCAAGTGTTTGTTTTGGTTAATCTGTAGCTTGGTTATGAGGAGTTCCACGTTATTGAATTGGGGAGGTTGAATGGTGTCTCTATTAACGGTTAGAGTATTTTTATAAAGGACTGCTATCCCACCTCCTTTCCTTGTAGCATGGTCTAACCAGTGAATATTGTATCTTGGAGGTAGTATCTCATTGTCAGTAGTACTGGGCTTTAGCCAGGTTTCCGTAAGACACATAATGTCTGGGGAGTGGGTTGCTAGGAGGGCATGTAGGTTGGGAATCTTATTGTTAATACTTCTAATATTTAGGTGAAATGCTAGGAGGGAACTAGTGGGAGTATTCATGGGTAGCTTGACTGTGGGGGTTGTGGTAGGGGAGTGGAGGTTATTGGGTGTGGGTGGGCCAGGGTTGGGATGAATGTCTCCATGTGTTATAAGGTTATAGTGACAGGATATTCTGAGCTTTAGGAGTTTGTTTATAAGCTTTACATAGTCTTTGTCTTTAGGATTATGTTTTGTGGCTGTACAGGGGTGGTATTTTATAGAGGGTGGTATATTCAGTGTGCAGGGGAAGGTAAAGTGTTTGGTGTTATGTGTGAAGTCATAGGTGTCTGTTTGTCCATTTGGGTAGTGAATACCATGGGCAAGTGTTTGTTCATAGGCAGTGAGACGGTAAAATAGAAACAGTATAGGCATTTGGGTAATTAATGTTCTTTTGCTTCTTTGCATTTTGATAGGGAGGAGCCAAATTTGATGAATGACTGTGCTACCAGGGTGTGGAAGAATGAGAGAGAAGGAAATGGGTTAAGGGGGCAGGGTTGCTCAATGATGTGTGAGGTGCTGATTGGTACTTAGCAGGAGGGGAGTGGCAAGGGAATGGCAAAGTATGGTTTAAATTTAGCTCTAGTGGGAGTGGCTGGAATTTGGGGGTAGGAAGGGGAGCGGAACGGGGCTGACACTGACTCTGAGAGTAACCTTGGGCTTTTGGTTTGGTTTGTATGATTATATGTAAGCAGTGTTGTTGGCTGTACTTTAATTTGTTTTATTCTTTTTTAATTTTACACCAATTTTCAGGCTAATTTTAATTGGATCCTAAGGGTAAACTAGCAAATTTAGTCAATAAGGAGGGAGTGAAATTACTTTACCAAATTAAAAAGTAAATGCTTGGGACTGGAACACTGTGTGAGTGTAAGGCTGATTCAAAGTAGTATAGCCCAATCTAGTGGCAATTGGCTAGATCCCTTCACTGTTGCTGTGCATACACCATTAAGTCTCAACAGTTTACAAAAACTAAACTGTAGTTCACCTATTACAATTGAAAAGCTGGAGGGAGTCAGGTTCTTGCTTCCCAGAGGTTTTACTTAGTTAAGATAGCCAGCTTCAGTGGAGAAGGCAGAAATTGTTTATGCAGTGAATCCCAGGTAGGAGTTGGGTCACTCAGGAAAGAATCCCATGCAAACTATCACAAGTGAAAAGCTGGAGGGAGTCAGGTTCTTGCTTCCCAGAACTTTTACTTAGTTAAGATAGCCAGCTTCAGCGAAGAAGGTAGAAATTGCTTTATGCAGTAAATTCCAGGTGGGGGTGGGGGGGGGGGGGTTACTCAGGAAAGAAACCTGCGCAAACTATTACAATTGAAAAGCTGGAGGGAGTCAAGTTCTTGCTTCCCAGAGGTTTTACTTAGTTAAGATAGCCAGCTTCAGTGTAGAAGGTAGAAATTGCTTTATGCAGTGAATCCCAGGTGGGGGAGGGTCACTCAGGAAAGAAGCCTGTGCAAATTACTGTGCAGGCACAACAAACAGAGCGGTAGGATAGGTACAACAGCTACAGGATGAAAAATTTGGAGAAACTTCCTGGTCAGGCTCAGTAAGAAGCTAAGATCCCTCATAAAATCCTCCAAAGCTAGTTATGAAAACAAAAGACAACCACAAAGCATTCTATAGCTATGTCAAGAATCTCAATGGCAACACTCAGATCTGCTCTTAATTACAGCACAATGGCACTAAATTTAGGAACCAACTGATATTGCCAACATCCTGGCAGATAGGTTCAGTGCTAACTTTACCCCCCTCTCACTCCCTAAAGGGCCCCTCTCTATACCGGAAGAATGCAAAGTTCCTGTAATCATGGCTGCACAGGTAAAACCACACTCTCCAAAGTCAAGAACACAGCATACATGGGGCCTGACAACATCCCAGGCTGTGTTCTACATGAGCTACAGAATGAACTGGCATCCCACCTTAGTACCATGTTCAATCATAGCCTCACGTCAGGCTTTGTGCCTACTGAATGCCACAGAGCGATGGTTATCCCAGTACTCAAAGGGGGAGCCACCACGGACCCTGGGAACTACCACCAGCCTGACAAGCCTGGTCTACAAGGCCATGTAATGTATCATCATGGAACTTATAAATAAAGACATTGCTAATCTCCAAACTCTGGACCCCACCCAGTTCGGGTTTGTAAAAGGCAGATCATGTCACGTAAACCTGATAAACTTTTTGATGTAGTCACCAAAGCCGTAGATGAGAGTAAGGTGATTCACACAACCTATCTAGATCTCAACAAGGTTTTCAACACCATCCTCCACTCTGGAATTATTGATAAACTCACTAAACAAGGTATAAATCCCTATGTCACAAGATAGGTTGCCAACTGGCTCACTGACAGAACCCACACTGTGAAAGTAGCAGACTCCAAATCCGACTTCAGACTAGTGACAAGTGGAGTACCACAGGGTCCAGTCCTGGGTCCTCTCATGTTTGGTATCTACTTCTCTGAAGTACAGGCTAACACAGAAGGTCTTTTGCTAATGAAGCTTGCAGATGACTGCAAACTAGGAGCCATAATCAAAACTCCTAATGATGTGGACATCTTACAAAAGGGCCTCACTGAGACAGACGCCTGGTGTCAAAGCCATGGCTTCAAGCTCAATGCCAAAAAGTGCATTGTCATCCCCTTTGGTAAAAACTCTGTACCCATGAGCTACTACATAGGTGGTAGTCTACTTATCATTGAAAGTGTAATAAGAGACCTTGGGATACAGGTGGACAGTAGTCTCTCCTTTGATAATCACATTGCCACAGTAGTCAGCAAATTCTTCTATGTGGCACACCTCATCACAAAAGGTTTCTCATGCAGGAAAAATTAGGTCATTGTTCCCATCTAGTCATCACTCATTAGACCCATTATAGAGTACAACGTCTTTTTTGGTATTTACCTCACAAGACATCTACAACAACAGGAACGGCTGTTGCATATCGCCTACTCAGAGGCAATCTCTGCCTAACATACAAAGCTATGTCAAACTCAGAGCTGTTAGACATGCTCCACTTAAAGAAATCTCAATCCCCCTGAGTTACACACTCTAGGGACCTAAACCTTGTCACCACAATAAAAAGAACATGCTAGAGGGATAGTTTCCTGTCCCAGAGACTTCCAATACTCTGGAACAGACTACCTATCTATATCAAACAAAGCTCCTCATTAGCACTTTTCAAGAAAAATCTTGATGATTGGATGGGAAATAGGAAATTCACCCCTTGGATCACTTCTGTGGCTCTGCAGGACAGGGGCACAGGAAAATAATTATCTTGTGTGGTGAAAGCCAGGGTACATTTTTGACTAGGCTTATATAGGCCCTAGGGCCAATAGCCTAGTACCTACCTATGAACCTATTAATAACTTTACAGGTAACATAACTACACAAACTACTACTATATACTTCTACATAAGATTTCAGGTGTGAGAACAGTGACTGCTGTTATTTTATAGATGATGTTGCACATACACTACTCTCAATCTGTTAACATGGGACATTATGGGCCAAGCCCTAGCAAATGGTGGTACAAAGGCACAACTACAGGGAACATTTTTACATAGTGTGCTCATACAGCAGTAGCAACGTGTTCTGATAACAGATTTGCCATTAAATTGGATTCCAAGTAATGTTATATATCTGCAAATCAAGGACCAAACATATGGGGCAGTAGTCATTATATTCTGCAAAAATCTTGACAGTTGAAAGGTATGTTCATGTACAATAATTACCCTAGATAGCTGGTCATTTCTCAGTTGGCTGCCTCGGGATTGGAACCCACAAGCAGTGACTACAAGTATAATGTGCCTTTATTTGAATATAATAGATTATCAAAGCACAGTCTCCTTTAATACTTTTATTGCAACATTTTGTGTGAAATCGTACATTTACACACATACATAGCTAGGTCTGGTATCAGACTGGAAACCAAAAGTAGTGACCACAAGAATATTATTTGAAAACATTAATTATCAAAGCCCCATCTCCTTTTACACTTTACTGCTTAATGTCTCTTCAAATCTGGCTTTTACACACATGTATCATCTGTATAGGACTCCTGTTAACTTACCTGTATACCCTGTTCATTTACTGAGTGCTATCTACAGCACATTTCAAAAATAATTATCAGAACTCAAGCATAACCCTTAATCTGAGTATTACACTCATTTATTTCTGACATTTATTGGTGCATTATTTACTCATTCACATGTGACAGTTGACTGGTGTTGGATTAGAACACACATGCAGTGAATACAGGAATACAGGAATAGTAAACACTTTCTTTGAAACCATTACTTATCAAAGCAACATCTTCTTTTATACTTTATTCCTTAATGTCGCTTCACATCTGGCATTTACACACATGTATGGTTGTCTAGGACTTCTCTTATATTAACCGTATATCCTATTCAGTCACTGAGTGTTATATACAGCATATTTCAGTAAAAATTATCAGAACACAAACCTGACCCTTATTTTGGGTATTGCACTACATTTATTTCTGACATTTGTTGGTGCAACATTTAATACTTCACATGTAACAATTGACTGTGTCGGATTAGAACACACATGCAGTGAATACAGAAATAACGAACACTTTTTTGAAAACAATACTTATCAAAGCACCATCTCCTTTTAAACTTTATTGATAACGTTGCTTCGAATCTGGCATTTAGACAAATGTTTAGCTGTCCAGGGCTTCTGTTAACTTACCCATATACCATGTTCATTTCCTAAGTGCAATCTACAGTGTATTTCAAACTACAAGGTTAACTGATGGTTGGAAGCTATTTTACACAGTGCTGCATGCTTACTTGCTTTACCATTTCAGATATGTACTGCCACATTAATAAAGGTGTAGGATGTCCTAGGTATTTTGTATCTGACTGGTAGGACTGCAACATCTATATTTACTTTACTGTACTATTATGTTATGCATTAAGTTATTATTTTGATGCTTTTCTTACTTACCACACGCTTGCCTTATCCTGGCCAAATGCCCAGCATAGGACTGCACGTTACGAGCCCTCCCTTCTGCAGCTGTGTTAAGAGAAGCAAACCATTATGCATATCAGTTTTGTGCACATTCAGCGTGTGTGTGTGTGTGTGTGTGTGTGTGTGTGTGTGTGTGTGTGTGTGTGTGTGTGTGTGTATATATATATATATATATATATATATATATATATATATATAAATTACTGGAAAACATACTTAAATATCTATGGGGCACATCCATCTCTAGCATCTTGGACCCAGGTGTGCAAGGTTCCCCTTCCTCATCCTACATTTCAGGTTGTCATAGTGGTTACAACACTGTTCACCAGTGCAGGGGATACCAGTAGCACTGCTAAGGTCCCTGGCCAAACAATTCCAGGTCTCATACTTGAACTCTGAGCCCTCATAATCACCATCCAGCAGCCAGGGGTCCATATCTCTGTACCAGGAGATCAATAAAAACTTTGGACTCCTGCGCACCTCACTTTTGCGACTGAAAGCACACTAATTCACATACTACAGCAGCCATACCCACAGTCAAGGTCAGGGTCCAAAAAATGATGTGAAATTCCCACCTATTGGCCTTTATATTGGCTGCATTCCAGCCCTTGCATGTCATGCTCTAACTTTCAAAAAAGTACCATGTCAGTTAGAATCACTCAAACTAAATCCATGTTTATGTGAAGCTTAGCAACACATAGTCTTTCTAAACATTTTTAAATGTAGCAATTACTTAATTTAAAGTAAACCAATGTTTCAGTCACCTGACACAGTTTCATAGCACTATACGTAAAAAGCATAACTATCCTGGACCTGAACCTGGGACCTACTATACTGTAGGTCATGAATCAACCTATTTAGCCACCGGGTAAGAAAGGGAACTTGAATAGCTGCAGATAGACTGTGAAGGTGCCAATAAGCATAGTGCAGCTTCATTACATGGGTTTGCATGTTGCTAAGCACAGCAGACTTGCAGCACTTGAATGCATCCGTTTTTTTTATTTTTAGGTGTCTAGCAGATGCGTACTGTTTAAGTAGTCTCACTATGCTAGCTATGCAACAAGCCACATTGCACAAATAAGCACATGTAAAAAATGTTAATATTGAATGCATCTGGTTTCTATTTTTAGATGTCTAGCAGATGTCTACTGCTTAAGTACGCTGTGCTATGCATAGCAAAGTGAAGAGCCATACCACACAAATAAGCACATGAAAAAAAATAAAATGTTGTGTCTTTCGGCTTTTCCCGGTTAGGGGTCGCCACAGTGGAACTCCATCCGCTAATGATTGGCAGTAAATTTTTACGTGCCAGGTTGCCAGCTCTGATGCACAACCTTCAACGAAGGTACGCCCATTCACACATGTCTCCACACAGAAGATGCTTTAGCTGAGAATCGAACAGGACAACGTCATACTGTGAGGCGACAATGCTATCGCAGCACCATTTAAATTACTAACATTGAATGCATTCAGTTTCTACTTTTAGATGTCTAGGGAATGACTAATGTATATGTGTGCAAAACTAAGCATAGCTAGACAACACACAGCACCGTACACACAAGCACATACATGTAAAAAATGGACTCAATATCTGTGTTGCTGTGATCTCCCTTGGTGCCATAATAAATATGTATGGCAACCTGCCAATGAGGAACCATGGCCATGTACATGGATACATTCCAAGTAGGATCTACACAGAGCCTACAAGGATTTTATTGAATCCAGTGGTTTGTCTATCTGAATCAGGAATGGGTCAAGATATGATGCTCTGTTCTCAATTCTATTTATCTGAGAGATAGTGATCAAAGTTGTTCCTACCAATTTGGGTTTTATTACATCTCATATGGGATTTCAACAAGATATCTCACTTAGCCCAGTCATCCTTTCAGTAATTATGAGTACACTTTATCAGCTCAACTCTAATATAAAGGTCTGCGCCTGTGCTGATAATGGTGTGTTATATTCATATCATAGTATTTTAAGGGAAGTCATTTAATACTATACATAGAATAGAGACCGATAACAATGAAAAACAGATGTTATAGAGATAAATTCCCCTATTTGTGCCTCCAGGAAATGGCATACTACAGCAAGAACTCCACCACAATGAAAATAAGCTGTCTACATTGAACAGCCCTATTAATTACACTAGATTCTGAAGAGTGTTGAACAAACTAAAAATTTGTATAAGCAGTTTGAGAGGTGTTCATAATATTAAATTTTGAAAAAGTTGTATTTATAAATCTTTTTTTGTTTGAACAAAATATCTGATCTGTGAGACCATAAGATGGTTAGTGCATATTTAAGTAATCAGTGTAATGTAATGCATACTAAGTCAAAGAATTTAGATAACACATATATTTAAAAGGAAAAAAAAAACTGTAACCACTTGAAATGCTAGAACCCGTTAGAATGATTTCCAAAATAAGGAGAGTAAATGGTCTAAAGAGAGGACTTACATATATTAAGTCTGAGATGCCATTTTTTGGAATATTCCCTTTTCTCTCAGGTATGGCAATCTTGGAGTTTGTATATATAAGTTCGTGGGGTGGGGGAGTTTTAAGGAGAAGAGAGATTTTCAAGATTCACTCTTCCCCTTTGTTTTCAATCTTTTTTTTTTCGGCTTGTCAGCACTTGGCATTTCAAATACCAACATTTCAATAGTGAGCCAAAAAATATAAGTTTTAAATACGTGAATACATTGCTATAAGAAGAAGATGTCAAATTGGATTTAGAGAACCATTTCACTGAGAAACAACTTAGTCAAAATGTCTGAAAGCCCATTTCACTGAATAGACTATTTCATTCGATTCAAAATAATTGAAACATGAGACAGTCAAAAATACCCTTGGGGGAAAGTTTTTAAAAATACTTTTGTAAATGGTGACAAGCCCCCCCCCCCCCCATGCCCATCCATCTTAGTTACATACACTAACTCTACAGGTGCAAACAGTAAATACAAGTGAAAACATATAGAGTGAACCACACATTTCAAAACTTCATTACAACAAACACACCTTGAAAACTTCTTTTGCATGGGGCAAGTTCTCTGCACACCCTATGTAACGGGCTCCCCCCATGCAATCCCCATACTTAAATATACTAGCACTAGAATTGAACAACTGTGTTCTTTCATCTATCTTAATTTTTAATTCATGTGTGTTATAGTTCAGGATTGAATTGATATCAGGTGCTATAGAATCAGAAAATCACAAAACATAATAGTAAACAAAGCTATTTTGAATACAATAGAGAATAGCAAGGTTAATTTATTTTATGACAGTCAGAAATATTACGAAAATGTACAATGTATCCTCAGTAATACTCATTTTATAAAAGGTATCCTGCTTTCGTTCTAAATCTAATTCTGTTAAACATATTTCACTGATACCTTTTGACCAAAATGATACTTTGTCAAAACTCAAAATAATTTTCCCACCCTCCCCTGCAACAGGAAATCCATTTTATCCATTCTCTTTATACGTTGTAAATTCCAGGGTTGATGCGTTTAAGTCAAAAAGTACAGTTATCACAAATGTGTATAACTTTTCTCGAAAATTAATCTGTCAACAAGCTGGGCTCTGACTAAGTGTGGGAATCACTTGCATGATACTAGTTATTTTATTCTTGACTCAAACACAGCACATGGTATTCATTCTTTGCCCATCTCTCCATGGATGAAATGGATGTTTCATTGGGAGAACTAAAGCATGACATGTTCAGAAAAACCAAGTGAAAGCATCCGACTGACCTCCAACTTATACATGCACATGTCCCCTTCCAGAGTATTTTGGAACTAGGTAAACTTTCTTTCAAAGTACTAACTTCCCATAGTGATTCACACGTAAGATAAAATTCCTGCTATTTGTCACATAAATGGCAAGTTACACGGAATATGTTCTAAGAATTATACTGAAAATATGAGCAACCTTGTATGAGTATGCACTTCATGTTGATTAAGGAGGTAAAAAACAAAGGTAAGTTTATTTCCTCTCCAGCTGGGATAAGATTGAAGGATGTAGTAGAACACTGTTGGCAAATATAGGGGCCAAGAAATTCAGTAGTGATAGCATATCATACCTGCACAGATTCTCAGTTAAAATGAGATTCTTTTCATTAAGCTAGGATGACTTCTAGGTTAATCTAATTACTGATTGAGTATTTTATATATTAATATACACATCTATAGTAAGCGAAGCTACTGTTCTTGTGCTATGATTCATATTCTTCATATTTCATATATTACAACATCATATATCAATCGAGGAAGAAATGAAAAAAGGTAGAACAGCCAAGGATGGATTATATTAGAGCTTAAGTCATGCGTATTTATGGTGATGCATTTGCTTAACATAACTAGGTTTTCCTAACATAACCTGCTCACAAATACATATCTTGCAGTATGTGCAATATTTCCTACCACTAAGCCGACATTCCACTGGAAGGTCTAAACAGGTCCTCATTTCAAAGGTTTCATATCTTTGACATTACCTTGGGGTTTGCTTTACCTAAGGTCTATGAACCCCAGCTTAGCAAGATACATCTGAAGTAAACCCGTGTCTTCCATTTCCTCTCGTGGGTGTATATAATGGTGCTTTCCCAACCTAATGGAAAAAAAACAGAGCTATTTTGTCACTAGACTGGCTGGCTGCTTGAAACATGAGTATCAAACTTAAGATTGAGGCATCCACTTAGACAATGGTAGGGATTCACGGCTTCACTTGCACAAATACAAGTGCGTTTTTATGGCCAGAAACAGTGCTGGCAGCCAGGAAACTGTGTAGAGCAGCATCAGCAGACACAGTAAACAAACGAGCTTCTCTTGAGCAAACATGTTAAGCTCACATGGACAGTGCAATGAGCCACATAAGGGACATAATGTATGCTGTGCACAGGCAGAGAAAGTGAAACATGTGACTACAAACATAGGTAAGAGAGATGTGAAATGGCAAGGGCAACTACAATACGTGGATTACCGGACAGCAAAAGTGTACTGAGAACAAGCTGCAAAGAAATCAAAGAGATGTAAACAGAAAGATTTAACAGGGGAGGGAAAGTGCTCAAATTCAAGTACAATAATTGATGTGAAGGTGTTTATGTCACAAAGACAAATTTGTAATAATAAAATTTTGCAATATGTATGTCAGAATAAATAATGATGGTCACAATTTATGAGCAAATGTAGGTAAATAAAAGCAAACATGATATTATAGGATGTGACAGTTACATAAATTCACATTGTAACAGAGGAGAGTTACATGGTATATGAATGTCATTGACATACTAAGTTAAGATGACAATTCATAAGGACATTACATACATAATAGGAAACTTGCACTATGTGCATTTCATCAATATAACATGTTGGAAAAAAGGAATGGCTCAGAAGACAAGATCTCCTTTTGCAAGAATCAAAACCATGCCATCAGTTTCAGCACTGATCTGTGTATTAACAGTGTACACCACAGAAATAGGCCTAACGCATGTGTTTGGAGGATCACTCTTGAAGGGAATTATGTACCTCAATACTAAAATAGTCACGCATCCCATATGTAGGTGTGTGTGGTGTTACAAATGTGGGAGCAGAGTCGGACATATGTAATACTCTTGTGTAAGGCAATCTTGCTAGACAGACACAGTTATTTTGCTGATAGATAAGAACAGGCACAGACACCATACTATGATGCAATGTATTCCACAGAGCTGTATATTCTTGACATATGCCACAGGAGGTAGCAATGGGTATTGCCACAAATCAATGAAATCAATGTGTGAATTATGAAAGGATCCCTGAGACAAGTCAGACTGATGACAATTAAATGAGAATGCTAATGTGCACACAGTTGTGAGCAGCCTTATATCAATGTTCTGTGGTCAAGGACATTTTCTGTGTATGTCTATAAACATACCACCAAAGAACTGGAGCACACTCATGTACACCACAGCACTCAATGCATGTGCCAAGTTTAAATGTAGTTAGTACTAAGAGGTGTAACATTCTCCTGCATTCATTTACATTCACATACACAGCCAAGAGGTTCTCATTGCTGTATTTGAACTCCCTACATATCAACTGACACAATCTACAAATAAGTGTATTTTTTTGCATTTGCCACAGGAGAGTCTGACTGTAGTGGTATGGGAGTACATTATTGAAATGATGATATCTTAATCCTCCAGTGATGCAAAGGACCTACCATTACACAGACAAGTTGATTATTGGAAGATTAGAATCCCCTACCTATCTACCAATGCAATTTAGAGGACAAGGTACTTAACACAGTGCCACTGCAGAAGTTTGACTTTCACACTGCTAGACTGCACTTTATATATGATGACATCAGTGTGATGTTGCAGAGAAGATGATGATGGAAAAATGATCTGAAACTGCTGTGGACTCACCCCACAGTGTAAAATTAAGCCGGGGCTACTACCGTATTTTGGACAGAAGTAGATAAGGTCAGATTTCCACAGCTCCACACACACACACACACACACACACACACACACACACACACACACACACACACACACACACACACACACACACGTTGACTGCTGTGAGATTGCTACCTCCCACCTATCTAAATATACCATCTATCTACTAACACAGTACTTAACAGAAGCACCACCACAAAAGTCGGTCTTTCCTTGCGTGCAAGTGCATTTTATACAGGATGACTTCAGTGTGGTGTTATACAGAAGATGATGGAGGAAGAAGGGTCTTAAATTGATGTGGACTCACACTATGCTGTGAAATTAACTGCAGGCTACTACCATATAGAAGTAGTTAAGGTCAAAATGATACAACTCCATACACATGCAGAAGTTGACTGCCGTGAGATTAGAACACCCTATCTATCTAGCTATGCAATCTGGAGGACACAGTACTCAATGACTTTATGATTAGGAATTGATACATTGTTCTAAACAAAACAGCAGCATTCCAAGCAGTAAAAGCATAATACCTACCAGTCTGTGATACATGCAGCCAAAATAAATGTCAGATATTAAAAGTGTCAAATGCAGAAGATAAGGATAATATTTAGCATTTTGCTCTGCTGGAAGGCAAACTCCATGGCTTGTCAAAACTAATAAAAATTTTTGTGAACAAACAGTATGAGTTAGAGCTAGGCAAACAGAGCTTCTAAGTACTACCAAGACTACAGGTAATAGTGTGGGACAGCTAGGTGGTCACACATGCAGGACGAGGTTACTAGTCTAGGTATAAATGGCTAAAATAATTTATGCTGAAGAAGAAGGGAATGGAGTACAATGCAGCAACAGTGAAAATGTTTTCAGAGTGCTAGAAGGCATTATCCAGCAGTATCTGTCAACACTAATCAAAGAAGTGCAAACAGTTCTGTTAAGTGCCACAAGTAATGCATATGTGTTAACTGTAATTTAAAATATTATTAATAGACCATTAATAAAACTGTAATTTGAAAAACTATTACTAGACTAGGCAAGAGCATGCATCAGCTTTTATTAAATGGAGAAAAATATGAAATAGGATTGTCCCTCAGAACAGAATGGAGCAATGGCAGATGAAAAGGGGAGAGCAAAATATGAGATCAAGAAAAAAAAAAAAGGAAGGAGACTGAATGGGGCTAGCACAGATGTGTAAACTAAGGAGTATTGAAATAGAACAGAAGTCTAAATTCAGGGTAGAGACATCAATATTGGGTAGACAGTATGTATGGTGGTAGAGTTAGAAAGATAAGAGCATGGGCTTGGGTAGATCAGTCATTGTACAACAAAAAACTGAATGCAAGAAAGGAGAGTTACATGAGAAGCACACTGATCTCTTACACAAGATAAGAAGAATAGAAAAAGAGGAAGATGGGGCTTCAGTACAATGCAGTAAAATATAATGTAATACAATACAGCACACCACAATGCAATACGATACAAGGTAATTCAATAAATACAATGCAATACAATACAATACAATACAGTACAATAAATACAATGCAATACAATAAAATAAGGTCTTCAGAGATGAGCACTAGGCCATTTTTATCTGCCTAAAGCTTGTACCAAACTGAACCACAGAACTCATCCTACCTTTTTGTAAATAATATCAAGCTTTCACTATTTATTGTTAGACTAGATAGAGAATTCCATACATCTACTCTCCTTTTTCACAGACAGTTTATGGTTCTATTTTTTCCTGAAAGTTTTCAATAGCCTTTTTCCACTCTCATGGCACAGAGGAATGAAGCCTTGACAGCAGCTTAGTCAGTTTGTCTTTGATTAACAGCGTAGACTCTGGAAGAAGCAGGCAGATGGGATGAAAATGAATATCTATTGTTGGTTCACCCATCCTTATAGAAGGTGCAGCTCTGCTTCATCACTTCAGTGCTCCAAAAAGAAGGTCAAGATGCTGTCAATAAAGAATGTGCTAAAAAGCGGTGGATTGCACATTTTATCCTTGGATAGCACAGCCTTGAAACAGGTATAACTCCTAGAGGTTGGACAACAGCTGAGAAAATCAAGGGGTTTAGCAATATAGGGGCTAGGAAATCCAGGTGAGAGGGACTAAGTTTAATTTACTGCAGGCCAACCCACTGTCAACTGCCATCTCTTTGCCTCATTGATCTGGGGATGTCCATTGAGTTTGACCTACGGAATGAATGGATTTTTGTTCTTAACTTGGGGAAGAGATAGGCACAACCTTCAACCTGTCCATGGGAAACTGATGTGTTTTCTAGTTCCAGTAGATCCATAGTAGACTGGGGGATTCATAATTTGTGAACTTGCCCAGGGCAGCCTGTTCATCTTGTTCAGGAAGAATATAAAGGCTGAATGGACAATGGTAGTGGGGTCATCACGCTAAGTCAAGTGTACTGGGAGAATAGGGGTTTCCAACAATCTGATTTGCACACATGTGTCTATTTTTTAAGCCACAAACATTACCATAGTAGGACGATGCATGGCTATAAGCACTAAAATCAGTTCATCCCAGTTCTTTTTATAGTTAACTATAACAGAGCCAACATAACATGCCATTCTTCCCACAATTCTCAACTTTTTTGTTCAAGAATCTGGGACAAAACCAAAAGCAGTAAATGTAGGAAGACCCAAACTGAAAAAAAACATGGATTGTTCTACATCCCCACTGTGTGAGTGCATCATTAAGCCCACTTCTACGTAGCTGGTCATTTTAGTGCCATTCAGGGCTCCGCTTACCCGGTGGGGACTGACTGCATTGAAGTTGCATCTCTCTTTTTGTAGGATGGGAAGCTGGTTTGCTCGCTCTCTACAACACTAAGCTGCCTGACCCCTCCAGTGACTAACATACCATTTGAACTTGGTTCCTGTGGGTCATATATTATTCATTTTGACAGAGATGGGCTCAAGCGTTTTTTGATGCCACATTTGAACACATACCTAGAAAGTATACATTTCTGTTAATTACCACAATATGTAGAAAAAAATCAGAAGTGTAAGAAGTTGTTACAGTACTGAACAAACATTTTGGAAAACTACTGTGAATATTCCTTGACTTTCTATGTAAATCAGAATTAACCTGGCATAAACTTTGTTTTAGTACATTTTGCTGGGCATTTTTTATACCAAATACAAACATGCTGACTAATGGTATCACCACCGACTACAGAATATTATTATCTGTTTCTAGGTTTGTTGTGTAGGGGCTCGTCAATTCATAATGCTAAAAGAAAGGACTGAAAGCTGGTTCTGAATCTTCTGCTAACAGTCAAAAAGGAATGAAAACTCCTGCCCTGTACTGTGTCCCTCAAACCACACATTCATGAGTTAATCAGTATTGTTTTGTTTTCAACAGTAAGTTGTCATACTAATAAAGTCTTTAAATAAACAGAAGCACAATGTGCCTAAAGCCAAAGTTAAGACCATACATATATATCACATATATGTAAAAACATGCATTATTGTTTTTTCCACTATTAAATTGCCAGTGTATTTGTTGACTTTTTCTATAAAAAAGCCGGAGCCAGAAGGATATAACAGCAAAAAACAATTTGCTTCCTCCACTGAGTTCTCTGTATGCAATGAATACAGTTACTGTTCTTAAATACATTAATACTTACAAGAAAATAGTTTACAAAGTAGGACAGCAAATTAAATGAGAAGTCTGAGTTTTTTTGTTTTTTTTTTTTGCAAGAAGTATCAACCATTCTGTCTACCTTTGTGAATTTCTGCTGAGACATAAGGAGAGAAGGATTAGGCTGATTGATTTATTACCTGCTAATTGCACAATTCATACTGCCAGGTCTGTCTGCTTTCTCAAACACAATGGCTATACTCACTACCTGACATTAATGCAACTTAGAAGTACAGACTGAAAGGCAAATTGTGTGAGAAAAACATTCCAAAGTATGTGCACACTAAGAATGACTAAAAAGCTTGATTACAAAACAACATTGTCTGGCAAAATTAAAAGAATAAATAAAAAATAAAAATATTCACTGTGGGAAACATTCTAGTTAGCTAGCTAAATACAGAAGCACTTGAAAGACTGTAGACCTACATAGAAAGCAAAGATATATATATATATATATATATATATATATATATATATATATATATATATATATATATATATATATATATATATATACCCACACATATATGATTTCTGCTACTTTTGTCATACAGTGCTTTGTTTGACATCTGTTTAATCGACATAATTTGATTGACATGTCAACAGAAATAGGAGATCAGATGATTCTTGATGTTGGCAAATTTGCCCTTTACCTGAGAACTGTGCTATCTTGGAGTTAGTATATATAATTAGCAAGGAGTGTGGAGGCTTGCCCCTGCAAATTAAAAAAAAAACTATGTTTTCTTTTGTTTTTTGTTTAAAAGGTGTTGCATGTTGACAATAGTGCCTTTCAACAAATGTAAATATATTCATATATCTATATATGTATGTATATATATATATATATATATATATATATATATATATATATATATATATATATATATATATATATATATATATATATATATATATATATATATTAATACAAAAGGAAGAGAGAGCAAGAGAGAGAAAGTGAGTGATGAAACTGAATCATTTTTAGTCATTTTATTTTGGTTATCTCATTCACTCCATTTATCTGTCTTTCTGCTTTATTTTTTTTATTTTATGGACTGTGTTTCATTACCATTTTGTTAGGGAAGAAACACCCTATCACTTCCAACAGCTCATACAAAATGCCTTACATATGTCTCATGCATTCTTAAATCCCCTACTACTCCTGTCTAAATTATGTGATAAAGAAAAATGTCTTTTGCAAATTAGCCTAGACATGGAGAAAAGTAATTATTTGTGCTGCCCTTATGTCATGCTTTCAATAGTTATGTTACCTTTGCTTTCTCTTGCCTCTGCCTTATTTTAACAAAATAAGCATTCATGGACATTAAAAGATTACTTCAGATACATATTTTGATCACCTTCTCCAAGTTTTGATTTGTCCTTTAAAACGATGTATGGGTAGGCACAGCAGCTTGCCATTTTCTCCTTCATCTGTACATATTTCACCATTTTAATGTGCAATTGCCCATTACTTGTCTATATTTGAAAGAGAATGGGCCTTAAGGACAACAATTGCTCTAATTCAGTTATTAAAACATGTCTGCTCCATCAAATAACTTTCTTCTTTCTGCTGGCAACACCTTTCATTAACCATCCTAATATCTAATATGGGATTTTCTCCCTGACCGCTTAGTTTGAGACGAGGTGAATCAACTATATCCAAGACTACTTCCACACTTTTTGTGTCCTTACCACAGCAAATCTTGTACCCTATATATATGCATTCTTAGTTTCTACATATACCACATAGAAATGTATTCACTGTCTTCAGAGTTTAATGAAAAACAAGCTCTACTGGCTACAAAGTAAAATACAATATAAAGACTAGAAATAAAAAGCACACAATTTAACATTCAAGGAAGCAAAACACAAATGTGCAGCAACCAAACAACTAGCTAAAAGGCCAAAACACTAATACAAACTAACACAATATAAATAAAACAGAAACATTTACAAATATGTCTATTTCATGCCAGTCAGAATGTGAAAATGAGGAAATTACCAAACCTAAAATAAATAAAATGTGCAAGAGTAGCACCAAAAAAGTCTACCACCTAAATAAAACATAAATTCCGTGAATTAACATGAATAAATCCAAAATACAATACAAAACATGAAAAAAGAATGTTCCAAGGATCATAGTATCATAGGAGGTTACTAGGCTATCAAACCAGAGGTCATTTCAAGCCTAGCCATTTCATCTCAATGTAATACCACAGATATTCTAGTCAATACCCAGGATTGAATTTAGTAATGACTGGTTATTGGCACTATCCCTAGTAAGAATTTATGGTGCCCCATCCACTCATCCAGATTCCTTTTGAACAGTGCCATAGAGGTGCTCTGCTTCACATGATTGGCAGCCTATTCAAAACATGCCACAGTCATTGAGAGACAAATCTGTCCCTCCAGCATGTCCTATTCAAGTAGCAGGCTATATTTAGGTCCCTGGAATGTGTAGTTCTAGTCTACTTTGATTTATGGATATGCAGTTTCATTAGGTTTGGGTCAGAGATTATTCTATAGGTCAGGCATAAGTCTCCCCTACGAAGTCTATATGATACAGAGTATAGTGACAGAGACTTTAGTCAGTCTGTGTAAGGCATGTGCTGGAGTTCCTTGATCTTCATTTTTAGAAACCTCTGAGGTCTCTCCAATTGCTGCAGGTGCTTTCTATGGTACATGCCAAAAGGGGCATAATACTCAATTATGGGTCTGATTAGTGATAAGTATAGAGAGGTTAAAACCTCCTTTGCCCTAGAGGTGATGCCTTTTCTAATCAAGTGAGCTATGTAAAAGGACTTCCTTACTACAGTAGACACATGGTGGTCAAAGTTAAGATTGCAGTCTACTTGTGATTCCCAGATCCTTTACCACTTCGTTGATACATAGGGTATTGTTGCTAATTTGATAGTGAGAAGGGACATTGTATTAACTAAAAAAATGATGATGCATTTCTTTGCATTCAGTTTGAGACCATGACTAAGATAACAGTCAGTGGTCTGCATAAGTCCCTCCTGAAGTATACTTATATCATTTGGGGATTCAATAATTGCACCCAATTTGCAGTCATCCACAAAATTGTTCAGCTGCAGCCCTTTAGTTTTGGCCTGAACATCTGAGAAGTATATACCAAATAGCAGGGAGACCAGCACTGACTCTTATGGCATCCCACTTGTGACGGGTCTGCTGGTTGATGTGGAGTTACCTACTATGATAGTGTGTGACTGGTTTGTCAGTCAGCTGGCAACCCATCTTACAACAAAGGGGTTTACATTCAGTTTGCTTAGTTTATCAGTAATGCCTGAGTGTGGGATTGTGTCAAACGCCTTTGCCAAGTTGAGGTATGCTGTGTGCACAGATTTGCCTTCGGCAATGGTCCTTGTCACATTTCAAAGAAATCCACCAGGTTTAACAGACAGGATCTGCCCTTAACAAAGCCAAATTGGGTCAGATCCATGGTTTGGAGGTTGCTATGTCTTTATTTATGAGGTCCATGATGTTATGTTCCTTGGCCTTACAGATGAGGCTGGTCAGACTTATGGGTCTATAATTCCCTGGGGTCTGTTGCTAAGCCACCTTTGTGGAGGGGAATAACTGTTGCTGTTCTCCATTCTGCAGGAACAAAGCCTGTGGATAGGCTATGATTGAATAGACTACATAATGGTGATGCTAGGCCATGTTTTAGTTTGTTTAGAAGACATCCTGGGATGTCGTCTGGTCTCATAGAAGCTGTGTTTTTTGCCTTAGACAAGGCGATAATGATCTGCTTTCTTGACATGTAGGTTGGGGGGAAGTTGAGGGCAAGATTTGTGATAGGTTTGGAGGTGGTAGGGGAGTGAAATGTTTGCCAAATCTGTCTGCTAGCAGGTTTGCTATCTCTGTATGATCAGTGTGTGTGTGATATCATTAGTAACTATTTCGACGCATGCTTGGGTCCTATCTTTTGGGCTATGTATGCATGGTTATCCTTGGATGTGATTGCTAGGTTTTTCTCAAAGTTACCTTTAGAGAATTTGACATGTTGTCTTATAAGCCTGTTGAGGCTGAAGAAGCTGCTTTTCCATTGTTGAGGCCTCACCTAAGTTTTCTTAGAGAGCAACTTTCTGAATTTGTTGTAAAGTTTGTTGATGCTGGATGTCCACCAGGGTGGCTTGTTTTTACTTATGGCTCTAGCTTTGATTCTCTCTAGAACAGCCAAATCTATATGCTTATACAAGTGATTGTACAGAGCGTCAGTGTAAGCTTTGATGTAGTCACCACTTCCATCTGGTGGTGGGGCTTGGACTGCACATATACATTCCTCTAGGACAGTATCTTTGCCTTGGTGAAGTTTTTTAGTCTAACTTTGCCTTTTGTGAGTTCTGGTGTTAATGCCAGTTCAAACCCAACTGATTTGTGGATAGATTTACCCAATGAGGGTCCAATAGGTGCAGTGGTGCATCTGTTTGCCCTGTTAGTAAGGACCATATCTAGTATGTTTGTTCCTCTTGTTGGGATTTGAACAATTTGTTCCAGGGAATTTGAGTTAACAAAGTCAAGGAACATTTTGCACAAGTGAGTTAGGGCTACAGTAGGTTTCCCAGTTGATAGTGGTATACCTGAAATCCCCATGGCCAGAGTGTTTAGCAATATTTGGATTGACTCTAGTTTGGTCAAGTAGGCCTCCGTCACATCATGATTCAGGGAGGGGGATCTATAACAAGCTATGACTTGAATGGGCATCAAACCCACAGTAATCTGAACTTGGAATAACTCCATGGAGTTGTCCAGTCTAACTAGTCGAGAGGTGAATTTATCCCTAATATAGATAGAAACACCACCTCCTTTGGTTCTCGCATGTTCATCTTGCAGTCTGAAGGTATGGAAGGCATTGTAGCCTTGCAAGTCCAGGGTACTCTCTGAAACTTAAACCAGGTTTCTGTGACTGCACAGACATCTACATCTTCTAGTGATGGAAGTGCTTCCAGTGTGTGCAGTTTTTGGTTTAAGTTCCTGGCATTTAGCAGCATAACCTTTATTTTGTTAAGATTGGCAATTTTCACATCAGCAATTTTGTTTTTGAGACCTTGCCCAAAAAAGGCACTATGGGGGAGGCAAGAGCCTTTGCCAACAGCTAAAATCCTAGTGGTGCCAGATGCAAACCGTCTCTGTAAAGCAGCAAGGTTTGTCAACCATGGCATCCCAGGTTGACAGAAACTGGATCTCCTTTGAATGACACCAAAAACTAAGCCAGTTATTGAAATTGATCATTTTTGTTTATACTGTGGCATCATTCTAGGTGAGGGTAATATGCTGCTCAAAGCTAGTGACATACCTGCCTGGGACACATACTTAGAGAGCTTGGTCGTGTCTCTCTTCATATAGTCCAGTGAGGTACATCACAGGTTGTTCACTCCAACATGAGCTATAATGGAGTCATAATGGTACTTGTTGCTGAGAGATCTAAGTGGATGAGTGATTTGACAAATCCTGGCACCAGGCAGGCAGCTGACCATGACTTTCTCCTTATCTGACTTGATTAGTGGGACATCTGTGTGTCTCACTATGGAGTCTAAAATGAAAACAACATTTGTTTTTTGAGTGTTACACCTTAAGGGCTTGGTAGGTGACACACTGGTATTTCTATGTGTCTTGGGTGATGTGGGAACTGTGTTAGTTGTAGCAGTCTTGTGTTTTGGAGGTCTGTGGTGTTTTGGTAAGTTTTTTGAGAGAACCTCCCCATATGTAGATTTATGCATTGGGTTTGTACTATGTATATGAGTAGTGGTTCTATGTGCCTGACTAGTGGTGGGTGAGTTGATAACCTTTTTTGTATTACTGTTTCAAGTGTGAGAGAGCAGAGATTCAAGATTCTTGGTGTAGATGCATCTCTCGCACTCTGTATTAGAGTGAGTTATTAGTAGATGGTTGTCAGTGTACATGAAGCAGTTTCTACACTGCCTCAGGAGACCCAAGTCAACCAGGCTGGCAGCAGAAACAGAGGTTGTTCAACTGTCCATAATGCTAGGTTTGAAGAACTGTTATCATAAAGGGGTGCTTTCAGGACTGATCTAGCAGGTGCTCTGTAGATGGGTATTTCTGATGGGGTTTTTGGCTGGTGGTTTAATAGGTCACAGGTCACTAACAATACTTCTTAGACTGGAAATGTACTAAAGATGAGGACTACACTAATGTACTATGGCTGTATCTAAGGGAAAAACTGTCAGAGTCATCTGTCTGGCTATGGAGCGCAATTGTGCAGTAGTGCACAGTGCTTCTAGACTTGCAAGCAAGCAGAAACCCGCTCAAATCATCATCTTATTTCAGCTGTTCCCGTTAGGGGTTGTCACAGTGGATCACCTGTTTCCATTTCTTCCTGTCCTCTGCATCTTGCTCTGTCACATCAACCACCTGCATGTTCTCTCTCACCACATCCATAAACCTTATCTTAGGCCTTCCTCTTTTCCGTTTACCTGGTAGCTTCACCCTTAGCATCTTTTTCCCAATATACTCAACATCCCTCCTCAGCACATGTCCAAACCAATGTAATCTTGCCTCTCTGGCTTTGTCTCCAAACCTTCCAACCTGGGCTGACTCTCTAATATACCTATTCCTAATCCTGTCCACCTTCATCACACCCAGTGCAAATTTTAACATCTTTAACTCTGCCACATCCATCTCAAATTCCTGCCTTTTTGTCAATGCCACTGTCTCCAAACCATATAACATAGCTGGTCTCACTACCCTCTTGTAGACCTTCCCTTTCACTCTTACAGGTACTTGTCTGTCACAAATCACTCCTGACACTTTTCTCCACCCACTCCATACTGCCTGTACTCTCCTCTTCACCTCTCTTCCACACTCACCATTACTCTAAACTATTGACCCCAAGTATTTAAACTCACCCACCTTTGCCACCTTTACTCCTTGCATCCTCACCATTCCTCTATCCTCCCTCACATTCACACACATATATTCTGTCTTAGTCCTGCTGACCTTCATTCCTCTTCTCTCTTCTCTAGAGCATATCTCCATCTCTCCAGGGTCTCCTCCACCTGTTCCCTACTCTCACTACAGATCACAATGTCATCTGCAAACATCACAGTCCACGAGGACTCCTGTCTGATCTCGTCTGTCAACCTGTCCATCACCATTGCAAATAAGAAAAGGCTCAGAGCTGATCCTTGATGTAATCCCACCTCCACCTTAAATGCATCCGTCACTCCCACAGCAGACCTCACCGCTGTCAAACTAACCTTTTACATATCCTGTACCATGCTTACATACGTCTCTGACACTCCTGACTTCCTCATACAATACCACAACTCCTCTCTAGGCACCCTGTCATATGCTTTCTCTAAGTCTACAAAAACACAATGCAACTCCTTCTGACCATCTCTGTACTTCTCCATCAACACTCTCAGAGCAAACATCGCATCTGTAGTGCTCTTTCCCGGCAAGAAACCATACTGCTGATTACTAATCATCACACCCCTTCTTAACCTAGCTTCCACTACTCATTCCCATAACTTCATGCTGTGACTGATCAATTTAATCCCTCTGTAGTTACTACAGCTCTGCACATCATCCTTATTCTTAAAAATCGGTGCCAAAACACTTTTTCTCCATTCCTGAGGCATCCTCTCACTTTCCAAGATTTCATTAAACAATCTAGTTAAAAACTCCACTGCCATTTCTCCTAAACACCTCCATGCTTCCACAGGTATGTCATCTGGGCCAACAGCCTTTCCATTCTTTATTCTCTTCAGAGCTATCCTTACTTCCTCCTTGCTAATCCATTGTACTTCATGATTCACTATCCCTACATCATTCAACCTTCTCTCCCTCTCATTCTCTTCATTCATCAGCTCCTCAAAGTACTCTTTCCATCTCCTCAACACACTCTCCTTGCTTGTGAGTATGTTTCCCTCATTATCCTTTATCACCTTTACCTGCTGCACATCTTTCCTAGCTCGGTCCCTCTGTGTAGCCAATCGGTACAGATCCTTTTCTCCCTCCTTAGTGTCCAACCTTTCATACAACTCTTCATATGCCTTATCCTTAGCCTTCACCACCTCTCTCTTTGCCATGCACCTCATCTCCTTATACTCCTGTCTACTTTCTTCATCTCTCTGACAATCCCACTTCTTCTTTGCAAACCTCTTTCTCTGTATACTCTCCTGTACTTCCTCATTCCACCACCATGTCTCCTTGTCGTCCTTCCTCTGTCCAGATGTCATACCAATCACCTTTCTAGCCATCTCCCTTACTAGCTCTGCTGTAGTTACCCAGCTGTTTGGTAACTCTTCACTGCCAGACAGTGCCTGTCTTAACTCATCCCTGAACTTCACCTCACAATTACCCTTTTTCAATTTCCACCATTTGGTCTTTGGTGCTGCCCTCACACTCCTCCTCCTCTTCTTGATCACCAACGTCATCCTACAAGCCACCATCCTATGCTGCCTAACTACACTTTCCCCGGTCAACACTTTACAGTCTCCAATCTCCTTCAAACTGGCCCTCCTACATAAGATATAATCCACCTGTGTGCATCTTCCTCCACTCTTGTATGTCACCCATGCTCCGCCTTCTTGTTAAAGTACGTATTCACCAGAGCCATGTCCATCCTTTTCGCAAAATCCACTACCATCTGACCTTCTGCATTCTTTTGTTTAACACCATACCTACCCATCACTTCCTCATCCCCTCTGTTCCCTTCACCAACATGCCCATTGAAATCTGCTCCAATCACCACTCTCTCACCCTTGGGTACAGTCATCACCACTTCATCCAATTCACTCCAAAATTTTTCTTTCTCATCCATTGCACACCTAACTTGTGGAGCATATGCACTAACAGCATTCATCATTACACCATCAATTTCCAGCTTCATAAACATCACTCTATCCGACACTCTTTTCACCTCCAAAACACTCTTAGAATACTGTTCCTTCAGAATAACTCCTACGCCATTTTTCCTGCCATCCACACCATGGTAAAACAATTTGAACCCACCTCCAATACACCTAGCCTTACTCCCCTTCCATCTGGTCTCTTGCACACGCAATATACCAACCTTCCTTCTGTCCATCATATCAGCTAGCTCTCTCCCTATACCAGTCATACTGCCAACATTCAAAGTTCTGACTCTCACTACCACAGTCCTAGCCTTTCTCCTCTCTTCCTGCCTTCGGCCATGCCTTCTGCCTCTTTTCCTCCTTCGGCCAACAGTAGCCCAATTTCTGCCAGCACCCTGGTGGCTAACAGTGCTGGTGGCATTCATTGTTAACTCGGGCCTCGATTGATCCGGTATGGAAATATTTACTGGTGTCCACATGAAATTATTTGGTGAAGTTTTACACCGGATGCCCTTCCTGATGCAACCCTCCCCATTTATCCGGGCTTGGGACCGGCACAAAGCAATGCACTGGCTTTTGCATCCAAACCCGCTCAAATGCAGGGCTTAAATACCAGAAGCTAAAATCTTAAAAAAGCTTTAAAAACAATGAATAGAACCAATGAGAGTGCCCTTTCCAATCCTTAGATCAATCACCTTTCACCAGACAGGTTCCACTCAGCCCACATCTCTCACAAGGGTGCAGAAGGTCCCCTTACAATTAAAGATGGCTTGGAAAATATGCTCAGAATACAATAGCCACTACAAACAGATCCAGATGTAGTAAACTTGTATCTGGACTATGCTGCAGCTACTAGCTACACTAATTTTGGTGGGAAACACTAAAAATATGCTTTAAACAGCAGAAAAACAGCAGTGAGACACTAAACAATGTAAAAAACAGCAAGGAGATACTAAAGAATGTTTAAACAGCAAGAAAAGTGGCTATTATAAACACTTCTTAGTGGATAAACAGAACAAACAGAACAGATGCTTTGCAAACAGTGAAAAGTAGCAACAATTACTTTGCATACAGTGAAAATATCAAAAAACACTTTGCAAACAGTGAAAACAGCAACAAAATACAAGTTAAAAGGCACAATAAGGCAGACAGATGCAGTACAAAAAGTGCAGTTTGGTTTACAGTATTACAAAAAAAAAACAGTCCAAATAGGCAAAGTACAATAAAAAGTACAGTAAGTAGTACAATCAAGCACAAAGCAGGCAACTTATGTTTTGTGAAGCTCCGAAGCCTCTAAGTCATTTGGTATCTCAGCTCAGAGTTGTGGCTGGTAGCCCACCTCAGTTCAGCTCAGATCAAGCATGTAACAAGATATACTTTTATTTAACTTTTGTTAACTGGGCAATCCTATTAGGCTAGCAACCTCTTTACAGGGAGACTGACCTGAGATTGTATTAATACTACTAGGGACAATTTGGCCAGGACCTCAGGGAATTTCCCCTACTGTTTTCAATAGGTCTGTGGGATCTTTTTCATCCATCTGAGCTACCACCAGATGGGTTCTCAGTTTAACATCTCTTCCAAAACATGCCACACACAGGAGTATACTCCTCCCTTATGCTGTGCTGTGGTGTCAGCAATCGATTTAAGGGGTATGGGAATAGAACCCACAGGTCTGTTGCACCATTGACTCTGCTACAACAAACAAAACCAAACAACAGCGATACCAAAACCTATAGAGCAATATGGCAGCAAAGTAAGTAACTATACACCCAATAATCAACCACAAAGCACACACATACTACAAAAATTGTGAATCAATACATCAAAATCTAAACAAAAAAATAAGTTAATAAAAATAAAAAGAAATTATAAACAAACATATGAAAAGGAAAGTACATGCTAAGCAACATATTCCAGTTGAAAGTCTAAGAACCATATTTGTGATCTCAGAAATACTGACAATAAAAGCACAAACCAATGAAGAGATGTCAAATGTAGGACTGCATCATTTTAGAATATATGATAGGCTCCAAAACACAGCAATTTTGGACATAGTACCCATAAATTAGAGATGTGTGCATAGCACAGACCCCCACTCTGAAAAAGTAATGCTGTACGAAAAGGACACAAATGCAATTATAATGACCGTCAACATTTTTGAAATAACATTAAATTTATAATGCTTACACTTATTAACTCACAATTATGAATCTTACAGTTGCAACCAAAATCCCTCAAAAATTAACTAAAAACACACAAGAGAAAGAAAGAAAGAAGTAAAAATAAGCAAAAATTGTTAAAAATGAGCAAATGTTAATAAGCAAAATTAGAGGAAATACTAAAAGAAATGAAAAAATGAAAGAAGCAAAGTAAAAAGTCAGCAATCACTAAATAGAAATGTAAGGTTTACAGAACAAGATGTTGCAAAAATACAAAAAGAATGGTGGAAAAAACATGATCTCTAAGAAACCTGTAAAAGAAAGTTAAAAAAAAAGAAAGCAAAACCAGCTCCACTATAGAGCGCTATAATCTTGAATGCAACTCAGACGCTTCACATTCTAATAGGAGAACTAGGTGTTAGAGGAGCTTGTTCAATATTATGAATATAAGGCTGAAATTAATTTTGTTGTAAATATGCTGAAAGATAAAGCATAGAATAAAAAGTTTGCTTGAGTAGATGTATAGAGTTTAGCAATGCAAAATGTGCATTCATACTGCATGTATAACAGACTGGCTTTTCTTCACAGCATCAGAAAAGCCTAACAAAGCAATATTGGACATGATTTTCTCATGTTTGCAGAACAAATATCTATTAACAGACATCCCTTTTTTATAAATTCAGCAATATGTGATGTTTTTTCTATAAGAACAGCTTGTACAGATGTTTCCTTTCAGATTTCTGTTAATGGCATCCTCACATCAGCAAAAGTGCTTACAAGTAAATCACAAAAGGACAATATAAAAGCCTAAAAACAGACATTATGTGACTTCCCACAGAAGGCGAAAAAAGATACCAAGAGGAAATAACATCATCTATGTGCGTGACTAGCACTCTATATAACTATTATAACAATTCAGTTATTTGAAAGAAGGACAGAGAGATGTATTTTGTATTTGTCATCATTCATATCTGTAATGAAGGAAAACTTTGTAAATATATGCTACAATCTGACAGAAATAGTACATGTCGTTTGTTATAAAATAAGTTATCTGTAACTGTGCTTATAGCTGCAAAATATATTGCTTTATCAGTGTGCAATTTGAAAGGCTTGGTGCTTTAAACAGACTACAGATGGAGTCATGCAAAGTTCTGTGACTTTGATTTCAGCAGTAAACAGCACAGCAAGACTGTGTCTTAAGAAGGCTTTGGATCCAGAACAGCAAAGGAGCAGAACACGCATATTAAAATAAATATTTCAGAGCTGGCCAGAGGTGAGAAAGAAAAAGTGTCTTAGAGCTTGCTCACATCACTCTGATGAGAATAGAGTACATATGTCCAGAGTGCAGACTCTGTGTAGAACTCCCGGTGTGGTCTAAAGACCATCAAAATCACTTAGCCTTCAAGAGAGAGGAGCATTGAGGGAATGCCTCTCAGAGGAGTGAGAAACATATCCTATGTATACAATCTTTCCACACTACCCCTTGTGATATAGATGGCATGCATAGTCCAAACAGAAAGAGACTTATACAGAAAACTCCAGATTACCAACAATAAATGATGGCCCACTGCTGCTGCCTGAATATTTCTGATGAAGGAAGAGATTGACTGGTAAAATGCAGTTGTGGCTTGATCATCAATCAGGTATGAATAAAAAATAATCAGACTGAATATTTGTGAAGGCTTTAAACAAAACAATTCAAAATTCATACACAAATTAACAGTACAGTGAAATAATAACAAACAATATATACCCAATTAACAGGCTGCAGAAGAATAAAATTACAATGAACTACAAAACAAAGACTGAACTACACAAAAAACTGCTATACCTAATAGAATGAGCCATTAAATGTATATATTATATTACAAATTACTAAACAATAAATAAAGTGAGAACCATTCAAAACTGAAAAGACTGTAACTGTAAATCTGCCATAATCATGAAATGGTAATTTTTCAAAAACTGACTTTGCCCATTCGTATGAAGCACGGCAACAACAGAAGCAATTTATAGTGAAGTAGGGGACCTGGTGGCAAAGCCCATTATGAGTAGTGAGGAGGTAGGTTCAGTTCCCCTGCAAAATCCATATATATATTTTAAATGCCACATTCATGATCATAGTGGGTTCACAGGTGTGGCCTTTATAATTTCAATAGCAATCAAAATAAAAAAGAAGACAAAAAAAATCCATGGAAACAGTCATGCACAGCAAAATGCATCATATCTCCAATAAAAATTTACAGAAACCAATCCCTAATCAGGACACTCAATGTACCCTTCAACCCTGCATGCAAATAAATCAACCTAAATGAACAATGAACAATGAAACAAGGCAAAAAATGTAAAATATTCGTATTCACAAACACAACATGAATTCACACATGAGTACTATGAGTAGTGCCACAAATGCACACCAATATACAAGAGTAACCACAGTGTATCTGCATTGGAGGTCATAGTAGAGGGTTAGTTAGGAGACAGGTAGGGTGGTGTGTGTGCGTGCATGTGTGTGTGTGTGTGTGTGTGTGTGTGTGTGTGTGTGTGTGTGTGTGTGTGTGTGTGTGTGTGTGTGTGTGTGCATGCATGTGTGTATATCCTGATGAATGGGTATGTGTGCACACAATGGGTAAGTGTGTCTGTGAGTGCAATCAGATGGTGCGTTTCTGTGTGTTTGTGTGTATGTCTGTGTGTGTGTGTGTGTGTGTGTGTGTGTGTGTGTGTGTGTGTGTGCGCGCACGCGCATCTGCATGGGAGGTCGCAGTACAGGATTAGTTAGTGGATGGGTATAGTATGTGTGTGTGTGTGTGTGTGTGTGTGTGTGGTGTGTATGTGCGTGCCTATATACTGATGAATGGGTATGTGTGCATTGGTGAATGGGTGAATGAGTAAGCATGTTTGTGAGTGCGATCAGGTGTGTGCGTGTTTTTACTGATAAATGGATATGTGTGCAGTGGTGAAAGGGTAAGTGTGTTTCTGAGGGTGATCAGGTGGGGAGAGTCTGTGTGTATGTGTATGCTTGTGTGTATGTATGTATGTATGTATGTATGAATGCAAGAATGGGTGTGCATGCAAGGCTGTCACAACACCATGGTGCCCTTGATTAATGAGCAAATCCTGCAATACTGGGGAGTACAGAACAATATAATCAAGGGATAACTCTTTACATCATGCCTTAATGGCATGTGTAATAAAACAGATCAAAATTTTGCAGCATAAATACATGGCTTGGGTGTACACTAGACAGTGGTGATAACTCTTTATATCATCCAACAAAGGCATTAGAAAACAGAAGAAAAAGTTTTGGGCACAAAAGACTTGGGTTGAAGGGAAAACTAGACACCATGGTAACTCAATACATTCTGCATCAATGTCTCTTATTAAAAAAAGAGTAGAATAGATCTCTGCAGCAAAGACATGTGTGCAAGGGAATACTAGATAAGAACGATACTCTATACAGCATGCCCTAAAGGCACTTAATGAAATTCAGACCCTGAATTCAAACCCTGTACCTTCAATACTGTCACACAAAGTGATACAGCTCTATCTGATCACTTTTAATGTAACAATTCAACTCACTTAAATGAATAGACCATCATCTTGCAATTTACAGACACTAAGATGACTGAAACTCTAATGTCTGACATTTTTTGCTGACTACAACGATCTATGAATCGCGAGGATAGTGACAAAAATAAGAAACATCTGGAATGTTCTGTGAACTCAGGGACAGGTAAAATGTTTGTGTGTGTGTGTGTGTGTGTGTGTGTGTGTGTGTGTGTGTGTGTGTGTGTGTGTGTGTGTGTGTATATGTGTATGAGTGTGGGAGAGTGAATGAGGTGGAGTGCCTGTTACAATGAAATGTATGCATGGGCAGTGTTATCTAACACAGAAAAGTGCTGATTTGTACACATGGTAGTTAAGGGTGATTTAGAGATATGCCGATTAACTGATGATGAGATTTTGTCTGTGAATCACAAATTCCTGCTTTCTGTAAGCAGCACATTTTGTTAGCAACTCTTACAACCAGCAGTGAGGTTCTTTCTGAATCTCTGCATATATATTAATCTAACCAATCCCATGAAAAATTAATTTAAATAACATATATATATATATATATATATATATATATATATATATATATATATAAAATATAAATCAACAGTTAACTAAAACAAAATAAAATATGCCTTGAATGGCCCAAAGATCCCTTACTAATGTTAGTCATGATACTCTCGCTGTTCATGAAAAGAAAGGCATGTCATCTGACTAATCAAAAGAAAAATAAATGAATAAAATATTATTTGTTAACCTTATATATTGTTTGAGGGTTTTTTTGTGTTTTTGCAGAAAGTCCAAATTATTTAATGATTGGATAGTTATTGCAAGATATGTTTTAACCTCAGATAATAAAGGGGATGATTTCAGAAAATAAATTGACACACTGCTAAGAAATATTTGGGGCCTCAAGCCCTGTTACTATTTTAAAGCTGATGCAAGCCATAAAGCTACTAATTCCTCAGTCAAACAAAGATGCACTATGATACTTAACTGGAGCAATTATAAGGGTTTGAGAAATGTTACTGTTCTTAACAAGGTGTCAAGAATTTCTACTACCATTTATTGATATATTAAAGCCCCTCAAATTCAGTCTCTTAATATAACAATATCAGAAGAAATAATTGGAGGTCATAGTAACCTATGAATATGGTCGCTGAAATGTTACCTCTAGGCATTTTTCTTTCTCCACAGATGTTAACATTACAGAACATAATAGAAACTAAACTGATGATTAAAGACATACTCCTCCCGATTAGTATAAACAAATGAGTCTGTCAAACTTCTCCATGTACAACTCTCTGTAGGTAAAACTCCTCTTCAGATTGACACCAGTTATAGGACCCCCTCCCATGAACCAGGACACCCACAATGCCTACCTAGACCTCCTGGACTCTTTCTATATACCATCAAACACCATGATTTTGGGAAACTTCAACTACCGATCAACAGATTGCTCTAACTATACCTTTACCAACGTGCTCCCCCAGATATTCTTGAACTTTGTAAACTCCAGGTCCTGGACCAGCTGGTCAGCACCCCCACACGAGTTTCTAACATACAGGATCTGCTCCTCACGAACGTGAGTGATCTTTACATTACCCCAAGTGTACAGTCATCTCTAGTGAGATCTGACCACAAGTCAATCAGAACAGCATCTGACCCCCCCCCCCCTCCAGTGGGAACTAAACTAAAAATGTTCTTCGAAGCTAATTATAATCTATTATAAGACAATATTACTAGCTTCATAGCCCCCTATCCCTACTGATGGCAAGGATACCTGTGCCATGGTTTACTCCAATGTCTTGTACTTCCACAGTTGCATTGACTCAGCTGTACCTGACAGTATAAAATTAAGTTCTTCACATAAAATCAAGCCTGTTTGGTGGACATCAGCCATAAACAGGCTGTACATCAGGCAAAAGAAACTGCTATCTAAAAGCAGTAGAAGATGGTCCCCAAACTCTAAGGACTTCCTTACTGGACTAAATAAACAAATTAGACACTTAGTGAAAAAATCCAAAGCCAGCTATGAGTCTAAATTGGCTGCACTAGCCAAGGGTAAACACAAGGCATTCTTCAGCTAAATCTGCAACCTCAAAGGAAAATCCTAGATTTGCACTGAACTTGTTGTAAATGGCACAACATATACTGAACCTGGTGATATTGCTAATTTGAAAACATACCTCTCTGGAACAAATGAAATCTTTAAAAAAACACAGGTAGCAGTCAGGTAGTTCTAAAAAGATTTAATCCACGTATTTCACAATCCACAATACACTGTGGATTGTGGATTGTGAAATACGTGGATTAAACCTTTTTAGAACTACCTGGCTGCTACCTGTGGTATTTTGAAGATATTGCTAATTTGCTGGCAGATAGGTTCAGTGAAAACTTCTCCCCCTGTCACACCCCAATATACCTCAAGACATTGCTCACAATGTCCTCCCCCAGAAATCTCTAAGGAAGAGGTCCTTAACTCCCTTTCCAGTCAGAAAACATGGCTTCTATGGAACCAGAAAACATCCATGGCTGTGTTATAAATTGCTTAAAGCATAGCTAGCAGCACGTCAGAGTACCCACTTCAACCACAGCCTAAGCACTGGGTATGTTTCTGCAGATTGGAAAATGGACACTGTCACTCCCCTCCACAAAGGGAGCTCCTCTGCTGACCATAGAAATTACAGACCTAGAAGTCTGACCAGCCTCATATGCCAGGCCATGGACAGAATCATCATAGACCTCATCAGTGAGGACATAAGCAACCTCCAAACACTATAATTAGGTGGGTTGCTAACAGACACACAAATAGAATATACACAGTTAAAATACGGGACTCTATCCACTTCCAGGCCAGTAACCAGTGGAGTACAATAAGGTTTGGTTTTGCGACCCCTATTGTTTGAAATTTACTTTTCAGAAGTGCAGGCCAAAATAAATGGTGTGTGGCTAACAAAGCTTGCAGATGACTGCAAGCTGGGCACAATCATTAAATATCCTAGAGACATTGTCACCCTTCAGGAAGGTCTCAGTCAGACCAACAATTGGTGTCAAAGCCATGGACTCAAACTAAACACTAAAAAATGTATCATCATCCCCTTCAGCAAGGGAGACATCCTTGCAAAGTACCACATTAAGAATAACATCTTAAGTACCCAATCTGTGGTAAGAGGTCTGGGTGCACAGGTTGACAGCAACTTCTCCTTCAACCTTCATGTTTCCACAGTGGTAAGGAAAGCCTTTTACATTCCCCATCTCATCAATAAGGGCAATGCCTCAAAAAAAAAAAAAAAAAAGAGTATAACCCCCCCCCCCCCGTACTCCTCTCTTATTAGACCAGTTATAGAATACAATGCGCCCTTTGATATGTACCTCACCATGCACCTCCAACAATTGTAAAAGTTTCAGAAGTACCTTACAAAGAAAATTCAAGGTGTGTAATACCTATCCTATGCCAACAGACTAAAATCCCTGTTGCCTTACTCTGTGTCCTACAGGCTACTCAAGGGTGACCTCTTCCTAGCCTATAAGGCAACCTTTTGGTGAGGGAACAAGCCCTTAGCACTTTGCCTGAGGACATGAGAATCTGGTTAGCAGATAGGGAATGTAATACTGCAGATGAGCTGGGGAAAAAGGGAGGCCTATACCTAGCAACCAGGACATCACTGCACAGGAAAGGGATACTCAGTGCTGCACATGGGTCTAAGGGAACCCATGGTGGGCAGCTTAAATCACCACAACAGAGTCTACCAGTAACTGGAAAAGCTACTAGTTCAGGTACACGTCCAGGACCAAGGGTTAAAAGTTTTAAATAGAAGCAGTGAGAGCATGTAGCATATAGATGTCTGCAGAGGCAAAATAGGGAACAAAAGGTGGAGAGCCAGTAATTGGGAATGACAGAATGCCAGCAGTAAGTTGTCTGAAAACAAAAAGGGTACCAAACTACCACAAGAAGTTATATCCTATCTTAGTAGATACAAAACAGGGCGCTGCTAAGAGAGACACAGCCTCTGACCTAACCATTGTAAAGCCTGCAATGGTTAAAGAGGAGCACTCCTTGCATGGGCAGTCTACTCCACTCAAAGCTTTAGGAGGGACCCCATTCAAAATACCTTTGTCTAGGGTTCACCTTGACTGGGATGGTGGAAAAGGAAGAAAGCAAATAGGAGTGTTTGAGGATATCCCTGCAGATATCCTGATAGGGAATGATTTTGATAATGCAGTACCTTGTGTGCATGCAGTTACATGCAGTCAAGCTTGGAGACAAGCATGTGGGTCTGGTAGTCTGGGGCACCCAAACATACTGCACACTTGAAGCCAGGACCAGTGAGGTGGCTACTTCTGGGAGGCAGCTACCCTGTAGCAGTGAAACTGAAGATGAGTCATAGCTGCTTGTGGGTACTGACGGCCCTTGAACAGAGTGACTGCAAGGACAGAGGTCCCAGGCTGACAGTGAGGCACTGCTGTCAGAAGATACCAGACTTTCTGTGGAAGGGGAGCTGGGAAGTGTTACAAAGAGAGAGTGTTGAGACAGGCTTAGCAGTCATACCCTACATTGCAAGGCCTGATGGAGGTAGCTAGTGAGGCACCTGATTCTCAAGGAAAGGTGGAATCTGTATACTGGGATAAAGGGTTACTGCATAGAGACTGGTCCCTTGAGGAAGGGCTAGAGGGTGAGAGAGTACAGCAGTTGATAGTACCCAGAGCCTACCATATGGCAGTTCTAGCCATGGCCTATGACATTCCCTTTGCAGGTCATATGGGCATAAAGCATATGAAGAGACACATTATGCAGAACATTTATTGGCCTGGAATTTCCAGGGATGTAACAGGGTAATGCAGGACTTATGAGCAGTGCCAAAAAGTAGGCAAGGGAGGAGACAAGGTCAAGGATCCTTTGATGCCTTTGCCTGTGACTGAGGAGCCATTTCAGAGTATAGCTCTGGATAGTGTGGGGCCTCTGAGTACCCCCAAGTTCCACAGGGAAGAAGTATATCCTAGTGGTAGTAGATTATGCTAGTAGATACCCTGAGGCTGTGGCTCTGTTCTCCATCAAGGCCGAAAATGTTGCAAATGCTTTGTTAGAGGTTTTTAGCAGTATAGGTTTCCCAGAAGAAGTACTGACTCACAGAGGTGATAGTTTTATGTCAGACCTGCTGGCTTGTCTGTAGAAGTACTGCAGGGTGAAGCACCTGAAGACCACCCTTACCATCCCCAGACTAATGGTCTGGCGGAGAGGTTAAACTCTATATTAAAAAACATGCTATGGGCATTTGGAGGCCTATTTAAGAGGGAGTGGGACAAATATTTGCCCCATCTGTTGTTTGCTTACAGAGAGGTACCCAAGAAATCCGCAGTTTTTTCACCTTTTGAGTTGCTGCATGGGCATTAAGTGAGGGGACCTCTAGATTTGATTTGTGATGAGTGGGAGGGTGAGTATGAATCCCACAAGGAGTCTGTTGTGGCATATGTCCTAAATCTCAGGACAAGGCTCAGAGAACTCATGGCCTTGGTCCAGGAGAACATGGTAGAAGTCCCCAAGCAGAAAAAGGTCTGATATGACAGGAATGCTTGAACTAGAGAGTATGCTGTGGGGCAGCAAGTTATGGTTCTCATTCCTGTCAGACACAACAAGCAGCAGACAGCATGGGAAGGACCCTTCAAGGTGGTAAGACAGGTCAGTGATGGTAACTATATGGTAGAATTGCTAAGGAGGAGGCAGGGGCACACATTATAAAAAGTTAACATAATGAAACCTTACCATAATAGAGAGGGCCTTGTGCTGAGTATTTGCAGTGGATGGCAGGAGGAGTATGGGGGGATCTGGTGACTGATTTCCACAGTGAGACTCGGACTGACACCTCAGTTTAAGGGGTAGCAATATCTCAGCAGCTATCCCCTACCCATGTTTAAGAAATTTGAGCAGTGTTACAGGTGTTTGAAGGCATGTTCACTGGGAAACCAGGGTGCACCCACCTGGTGCTGAACCATGTGTATACAGGGCACCAAAGGCCTATTAAACAGGCCTCTTATACGGTGCCTGAAAGAGTCAAACATCCTCTGAGGGAGGAGATACAAGAAATGTTGGAACTATGGGTAATCCAGGAGTCCAGCAGTCCCTGGGCCTCTCCAGTTGTGCTGGTACCAAATAAGGATGGCAGCACCAGGTTCTGTGTGGACTACACGAAATTGAATAGTTACACAGTCAGATGCTTACCCCATACCAAGGACAGATGAAGCCCTAGAGCAGCTGGGTGGGCTAAGTATCTTACCACTATTGATCTTACCAAGGACTACTGGCAGGTGCCCTTGACTCCCATCACTAGAGAGAGGTCAGCCTTTGGACTCCTTTTGGCTTGTATAAGTTCAAGAAGATGCCCTTTGGGAAGAAATTGCCCCAGTGACTTTCTAGAGGCTGGTAGGTAATATCTTAGCAGGAGCAGAAGATTTTGCCATTGCTTACCAGGATGGTATTGCCATCTACAGCCATTCCTGGCAAAAGCATCTTTAGCATGTCATGGAGGTGCTGGGCAGACTACAGAGGGTGGGGTTGACCATTAAGACCAGTAAGTGTCAGGTGGGTATGGCAGAGGTCGTCTGCCTGGGACATAGAGTGGGGAGTGGTAATATCAGGCCAGAGCCTGCCAAAGTGGAAGCAATTCAGGCATGGCCTGTCTTGTTACCAAAAAGCAGGTGAGGGAATTCCTAAGGACAGCAGGGTACTACAGAAAGTTTGTTCCCAATTATAGTACCATAGCTTCTCCCCTCACAGACATGACAAGGATAAACAGACCAGATAAGGTAATGTGGACCCCAACAGGAGATTACCCTCAGTCTAGTAAATTTCATAAAAATAGCTGAAATTAAATTACTTTGTGGCAGCTAGGAGACACAATGTCTGTGACGAGAGCTTTCTGTATTGTCTTGGAAGTGTTTTATTGTTTTATAACTTCCAGAATTTGCCAAAGATCTGAGGAAAAGCTCTTGCCTATGTATTTTTACTGATAGATGCTAAATGCTACCAGCTGCCATTAGTGGTAATTTTAGGTCTGGGAACTAGAAGTCAGATAGCAAGAGTTGATGAGATTCTGAAGCTAGTCCAGCAGTAATATTTGAGAACTCTCTGAGAGAGACACAACATTCTGCATTATATGGTTAACCAGAAAACAATTAGAGAAGATCCATTCACCACATCTGCCTTGCTCTGTAAATAAATTTCTAGGGAATAGTAAATCTTTCAGATATAGTCAGGAATATAGCAAACCTTAGGTTTAGGTATTTTTCTTTATTTATTTGAGACTCTTCTGCAATGTTCTTTTAAACATTTCCTGTGATTTTGAACTCTGATGTCACTGTGAATATATATTTAGCATTGCCTTGTTCTTTTTTTATTTATTATTAAATATATTTAAACATTTCATTATGGCTGATCTGTCAAGGGACATTTAAGTTCTGAGGGTACTTGCATATTTACTTGGTGACACGGTGGGCCACTCCTAATAGCCTTGCTCTTGGTCAAACTACTATTTGTATTAATAGTAACATTACACAGTAAGATTGAACACCCTTTCTTAAAGGCTGATAAGGAGCTGGCTGGTGGCAGTAATAACTACCTTATTGTCTGGGCAAAAGGGGGTCATAGTTAGTAGACCTGTGCCAGCCTTTCCCAAGTGTGTGTGTGTGTGTGTGTGTGTGTGTGTGTGTGTGTGTGTGTGTGTGTGTGTGTGTGTGTGTGTGTGTATGTGTGTGTCTGTGTGTGTGTAAATCAAACCTCAAAGAGTGTGTATGTCAGCTACTTGGGCAGGAATACAAAGATTTGTTTGGACAGAGAGGGTGCTGTAGGTCTTGGCTTGGCCACTCAACTGAGATCTCAACTCTGTAGCTGTGCCAGTGGGGTGTCTTATTGGCGATCTGGAGAAAGAGGAAGAAACCAGTCCTGGGCTGACTGTGGTCTCTGTGTGACCTTAAGGGAAATTGCATTTGATGGAGAAAGCTGCATCTGGTAATACTGTGTATGTACCTTGTCTCCTTCTCAGGGTGCATCCCATATTGGTGCCAGTGGTGAGGATTGAGGCACCTTGATTACTGGTTTAGTGGTGGGGTGTCACACCTATGCACACTGAGTTATACCTAATCTGAATGAACTAAAAGTATACTCCTAGAACTGCATGTCTTTGGAATGTGGGAGGAAAATGGAGTACCCAGAGGAAACCCACACTAATGCAAGGAGGACATGCAGACTATGCACAGAAGGCACCCCAGTCGAGACTTGAACCAGAGAACGTCTTGCTGTAAGGTTACAATGTTAACTGCTGTACCACTCCACTGCCCATTAGACATATGTAATCATCTGTCAGTTTTGGGCTATTACAAAAATATTTGTTCTACTTATATTGATAACAAGAGGTACATGTTCTTGATATAAGTAAGCATATTGTACAAATTTATTTTATACAGTGTATTACCTACAACTTACCAAAAATAGCAGAGAAAAAGTGGAATAATGCTAAAGCATTATCCCCTTTTGAGGAATATGTGCCTACGTGAAGGTCTAGTAAGGTGATCCTTGTGATAGGGGTTGTAGGAGCATAGAGTCATTTATCTTGTTCTAGCCTATTAATGGATACTTAGTGTATACTTACTGATAATGTTTCAACAGAATGTGCTTTCAGTGGGATACTGATAGTCAGGACTGGCCACTCAGAAGTGTGAACATTATCTGTAGGCAATTTGGTCACATTGACCAGTGTTGATGTGATATCCCACCACATGTAAAAGTAGGAACAAAGGGGACTGATGATGATGGCAATGATTGTGTGAGTAACAATGATTTCTCTTTGAGTAAAGAAGTAATTGCTGTGCCATGTCATGTAACTCCATTGCACAATATCTGTATACTTGCAGTGTGTGTGTGTGTGTGTGTGTGTGTGTGTGTGTGTGTGTGTGTGTGTGTGTGTGTGTGTGTGTGTGTGTGTGTGTGTCTAGATATAACACACTCAGTGAGAATTTAATTCTGAAAGTAAAGAAACAGAGCTTGATGCAAAGATTTTTCAGAACAAAAGAAAAAGAACCTGCAGATGTTTCTTATCATTGTAAAATAAAAACAACCAAAGCTCATGTCATAAAAAAATCAATGAGATTTGCACAGAGGTGATTGTAGTTCACTGTTAAACAAACACACATACAAAGTAACTACATGCTTTGGTACAGCGATAGCTAGAAATGACCTAAGCAGATGAAGCTAAGTGCAGAAACATCTGCTATGGCAGAGAAGGAAATGTTTCCTCATGTATATAAACCTTGCTTGGCAATAGGAGTGAGAGAGCAAACGTGAGATATGCTTCCTCTAGTCTTTATTTTGTGTCATACTTTTTTATTCTATTTGCATTTCAGTTTTATGTCAAGCAGAGCTACTGATGGACCTAAATATTTTCACTATGTAGGTAAAAGCTTTGGACACAAACATTTCATATAATTTTCAAAGTTTCAGTTCCTATGTCTGATTATATGACAAATAACATTTATAGCATGTATCACGGTGTTGGTAGTGGAGGAGAAAGGAATGATCATATGCCTACTTTGTAGTTGTCTGAAAATGCCTTGGATACTCTTTTCTTTAAATGAGTATGGAAAACATGACTGAATAATATGACACTACTCAAAAGCTATGCTGGATAACAATAAACTGTGTCACATTCTAATGGTACAGTCAATAAATATTATCATGTTTAATGTGCATGAACAATAAAAAGTCATCTCATTGTAAAAAAAGTTGTGTTGAAGATACTAAAATTTAGGTGCCCATTCATACATATTTCCTTACTGCCATGCAGTTTACACAATGTGGTGCTAACAACTTAGATAAAGGTATTTCCATGTGATCCTCTTCTTATTCCTTTGTTGGTTTGGGGTCAAGATTACAACTGACAACATTGTATGGCACAGATCAAATTGTGCTACATAGCAGCTGCAGGACTCTACTCATCAGCCATGCAGGACTTGCATATCAGACAGCTTGTCATAGGCATTCACATGCCCTTTGACCTTTATTTCTAACAGAATTAGAACACGTCTGAATTCTGGAGTAGCACATCTGTGTACTGCACATAGCCTCATCAAGTTTATTTTTCTTTTTGCTTGACATTACTTTAGCAATAAAAGTAATTCATTAAATATTAAAGTTGAATAATGTTTTTAACTGAATAGATAAGCTATCAGATATGCATATATTACTGATTCATCTTACATACAGTATTGAATTATATCTTGTATGCTCTGGCAAATATCATGTATTGTCTGCACATCCCAAATACATGTTTTATGTAGCATTGTTTTAACATTACATTAAGTTCTAGTTCTTTCTGACTTTTAGAATTAATGTTGGATAGGCAACTAAAAATAAATAAGTTTCAAGTTATGAACTTGTCAATAAACAAAATAAATTCTGTGCACATTACTCCTTGAACAGTTGAGCTTCAACAAGTAGTGCTGTTCAAAAGGCTCCTTATTTAATATAAACATTCATAAAGAGGGCTCTGGTCTATGTTAAGGCAGGATAAAGTCTTCCAACACCACACCGAGAATTTCCTGTGGTAATATATAAACACTTCATGCTAATCTGTCTTGCTTCTTACACACCATCTCTTGCATATAAATGGTTGATGAAAAGGGCACTGCTGTGTGCTGAGGCCCAGACTATAGCCTAAATCAATCACAACCTCAAGGGTCACTGCACCACCTGACTGCTAATCAATAGATTTAGAGTGCAAACCTCTGCTCTGAATTTGACAGGGTTAATAAGTGTCTAGGAAAAACAATGAGCCAGAGTACAGCCTTTCTTTTCTGTAAGCTAAGAGAGGTTTGCTTCACTAGTTCCATATAAAGCTTAAAGGATGTACCCAACATTTAAATTAGCCTGTGGCATACTACATGTTTTAACTGTGTTCTACAAAACAGGAATCTTCTGAGAAAAATAAGATAATACATGCTTCTGCATCAAAGATAATCTTTATTTAACCTTCTGTCCTGTGGGATATGAAGCTGATTGTTACCCCATTTGCCTGTGTTACCACAATTTTATCTGCTTCCTGAATGCTAACTGGCCAGCTGTGCATGTTTGTTAGGCTAAGAACATTTGGAAGAAATGAAATAATAATTAGACACTTTGTTCACTAAATATTTAACCTTGTCAAAAACAAATCAGTAGTTTTATCGTATACATTACATTGAATTAACACAAGAATCACGTGGTAATTAATCATTTTATTCATTCATTACAAAACTACTTTTATTTAATAAAGCTGTCACTGTTTAGACATTTAATGTTACATTTCTAACAAAATATGAAATTTCTCAAGAAAGAACACACAGCAGTCCATGTGAATGTCTTATTTTCTTGGCTAACTATCACAAGAGTGCAACTCCGTACAAGAAAACATGTCAGTGAAGCTGGACGGATTAACACTGACATTTCCAGGAACCTCAGTCACCATCATGGCCCTCTCATTCACTGCTATGTTACCAGTAACCCTACCCATTTATCTAGGAGAAATTGTCTGTCTGACTTCTAATGTACTCAATTGTTGAGTTTAGTCGTGTGGAGAATTCACTAGCTCACAAACTTCACCTGAATAAAAACATTTTTCAGGCATTAAAATAGAACTTTTAAATCATATTTTTGAGGAACAGTTGGGAAAGAGTCTGCTCACACTTGCACCATCACTAAAGGTCTTTTATATAGGAAGTCTGGTATACTTCTGTTGAGTGATGCAGATTCCATTTGATAGGAGATGATGCCTTAGCCTTTACATAAAAAGCCAGAAACCAAGACGACAACTCTGGAGTAGAAATTGCCTTTATAGTAAATAATATCAGTGGTACTGCATATATTGTTAGGGAAATCAGCCATACACAGCTTCTTGCTTACAGAGCATGCTGACTCTTGAATACATTATTTTTTTGATTTGCAGACTATATAGTCAACTGCACCCTGTCATTTTGCTTTGATAACAAGTGATGCAAATATATTTTTTATGTTTTTTTCATTCTCTAGCACTCTAGCAATGAAAATGTTCTTTCTGTCTTTCTTTATTTGGGTTTTGATCTTGTGGTCAACCACTTTTCCTTTCAACAATCCCACCTCTGACTGCAAAGCACCATTCTGATTATTAAGCTCTCTGTACAAGATTGAACTGTTAAGTAGCCATAGTGTTTGAGTCATCACCATTTATGCATACCTCTTATATGACAATGTTATGAAACCGTTTAGCCTTTATTTAACCTCTTTGAAAATAGAGTGCAACTCCGTACAAGGAAACACGTCAGTGAAGCTGGACGGATTAACACTGATATTTCCAGGAACCTCAGTCACCATCATGGCCCTCTCATTCACTGCCATGTTACCAGTAACCATACCCATTTATCTAGGAGAAATTGTCTGTCTGACTTCTAATGTACTCAATTGTTGAGTTTAGTCATGTGGAGAATTCACTAGCTCACAAACTTCACCTGAATAAAAACATTTTTCAGGCATTAAAATAGAACTTTTAAATCATATTTTTGAGGAACAGTTGGGAAAGAGTCTGCTCACACTTGCACCATCACTAAAGGTCTTTTATATAGGAAGTCTGGTATACTTCTGTTGAGTGATGCAGATTCCATTTGATAGGAGATGATGCCTTAGCCTTTACATAAAAAGCCAGAAACCAAGACGACAACTCTGGAGTAGAAATTGCCTTTATAGTAAATAATATCAGTGGTACTGCATATATTGTTAGGGAAATCAGCCATACACAGCTTCGTGCTTACAGAGCATGCTGACTCTTGAATACATTATTTTTTGATTTGCAGACTATATAGTCAACTACACCCTGTCATTTTGCTTTGATAACAAGTGATGCAAATATATTTTTTATGTTTTTTTCATTCTCTAGCACTCTAGCAATGAAAATGTTCTTTCTGTCTTTCTTTATTTGGGTTTTGATCTTGTGGTCAACCACTTTTCCTTTCAACAATCCCACCTCTGACTGCAAAGCACCATTCTGATTATTAAGCTCTCTGTACGAGATTGAACTGTTAAGTAGCCATAGTGTTTGAGTCATCACCATTTATGCATACCTCTTATTTGACAATGTTATGAAACCGTTTAGCCTTTATTTAACCTCTTTGAAAATAGAGTGCAACTCCGTACAAGGAAACACGTCAGTGAAGCTGGACGGATTAATACTGATATTTCCAGGAACCTCAGTCACCATCATGGCCCTCTCATTCACTGCCATGTTACCAGTAACCATACCCATTTATCTAGGAGAAATTGTCTGTCTGACTTCTAATGTACTCAATTGTTGAGTTTAGTCGTGTGGAGAATTCACTAGCTCACAAACTTCACCTGAATAAAAACATTTTTCAGGTATTAAAATAGAACTTTTAAATCATATTTTTGAGGAACAGTTGAGAAAGAGTCTGCTCACACTTGTACCATAACTAAAGGTCTTGTATATAGGAAGTCTGGTATACTTCTTTTGATTGCTGCAGATTCCATTTGATAAGAGATGATACCTTAGCCTTTACATAAAAAAATCAGAAATCAAGAAGACAACTTTGGAGTAGAAATTGCCTTTATAGTAAATAATATCAGTGGTATTGCATGTATTGTTAGAGAAATCTGCCATACACAACTTCTTGCTTACAGAGCATGCTGACTCCTGATTAAACTCTGAGATATAAATCATTATGATTTTAACTGTCCAAGCATTGACTAGTTAAAAAAAATAACAGGTATGCCAAATGTTAACTGACTAGGTTAATCAGAAGCTCTTAGCATGAATTGTACACATCCAGGTAAGGATGACAATATGATACATAACATACTGACAAAACTATGATATTTCTGTTCTCTCATATGTGGTTATATATAACACAAACCAAGATACCATCACTTTTAACCTAGAAGTAAAATCAAATTGAAATTGTAAATTAACTGACATTCCTGGATTTTACCAGAAAGAATGTGATGCAATAAATGACAAATGAACTAGGAAGGTCTCCTCAGTAACCTTTGCAGGTCTACTTAGAATATTCTCCATGAGTTAAGTGTATTATGTCATTGAAATATATGGGTAGTAGTTAAATATAATAAGCATACATGTAAATTAAAATAAGAAGTTTGGAGAGAGAAAACAGAAAAGAGTATTTTTAACTACATACAGCTCCCTCTTCCTGTGAGCACAGACTGTCATGAGGTCACTAATGAGGGCTATGACCAGATAGTGGCTTGAGGGAGTGAATTCCTCTGAGGGTTGTAGTTATATGCATTCTGCTCCAGTCTCTTGTCTCCCTGTCATCTCCTGATCATACCAGCAAGCACATGAGCTGATAACTGAACTCGAGTAACCTAGCCAATAGTCAGGGCTTTGACAGTTTCTATAGCGATATGCAATCCGCTCCAATCTGTTGTCTCCCCATCATCTCCTGATCATGCTAACAAGCACCTGAGCTGCTAATTGAAGTGGAGTAACCTAGCCTATAGTCAGGGCTTTGTCAGTTTCTATACTCTAGCGTTGGAGTCATAACTGAGCTTATCCAGAATAAGGAAGCAAGATAATAACCACTCAAAACATGACAGGGCCACTTTAGTAAAACTAACCTTTAAATATGATATCAACAAGCAAGCTTCCGCAAAAATGCTTCATCAAGTGTTACAGCTCCAAAGTAAATGTGGTTGCTTAAATATCAGAAGATCATGTCCCCTCTCTTTTAATTGTTTGCCCTATTCACACTCCTCGATTAAATGATCCAGTTAATATAAGATGCATTTTAAAAGCAAAGCCATTGACAAGATGAAAGTTTTCAATTATATCTTGAGAATGTTTTTTTTTTCTGAATTTTTTGTCGTGTGTCTTTTTACATTTATTTAATAAGCCACATTTACTTTTGAGCTGTAACACTTGATGGACATTTTTGCAAACTCTTGTTGATATATTTGAATCAAGTGTTTTATTAAAGCACCTCTGTTGTGTTCTGAATGGTTGTTGTCTGTTTTATTGCTTTATTACTTGGTTCAGACTTCATGTGCTGGAGACTGTTGCTTAACCAGAATAAAACAGGAAACCTACATTAGCCATGGAGCTGCTGTGTGGGTGTGCTAAGTGAAGTATTTGCTTTTTCGGTCTTATGACATTATCTGAAGAGATAACAGCAATACATGATGAAGCACTGATTGTGCATACTGCTTATCTTGCCTTTGTGTTATTTGACCTAAGGAAATAATTGACAAATTAGAAATACTGGATGTCAGGTTATGCTGGTGGATAAAATCCTAATTAAGTTTCAAGATAAAAGTCAGGATGGATGTAACCTGTCTTTCTGGACCGGTACTAGTAGTGCTCCACAGCACTCTACAAGGGATATTTCTTTTCTGTCTGGGCACATATACAGAAATGAGCAATGGAATGAATATAATCAGAATGCTGAATAATGCAAACTGGAAAACAATTATTTTAGTGAAAATATTCTTTAAAATGGTGCACCAAAAAAAAACCTGCTGCAGTACTAATGTCATCAGCTTTAATGTCAACAAATGTAGCTGTATGAAACTTTGAAAAAGGGAGCAATACAAAACAAGTCAAATCATAAAAAAGAAAAATGTTATATCATACTTAACTCATTCACATCTATAACACCTTTGTGTATACTTCCAGTTCACATCTGTAGCTCTTTATAGTGTCTAGAATGTTTTGTACAAGGAATTAACAAAATGGCCCCAAGGGTGTTAATCTAGATTATACAACGACCCCCCCCCATTAATATTCCAAAACGTGCATGCTGATTGGTCAGCGTGCACGTTGTAAATCAGACTTATACTAATGGAAAAAGATCCGGTCGCCCGGACTTTTTCCATTAGTATAAGTCTTTTTTTTTACAGCAACGGAGAATGCAAGATCTCCATTGCTTTTTACACACTGTCTCACTAGGTTAAAGGAGTTTAACATAGTTAGACACCTTTAAAAAAAGTAACAGAGATCTTCCTTTCTCCGTTGCTTTTTTTAAAGTTGTCTCGCTATGTTAAATGGGTTTAACATAGCGAGACAGCTTTATAAAAAGCAAATAAGATTCTCTGTTGCTTTTTTTAAAGCTGTCTCGCTATGTTAAACTCCTTTAACATAGCGAGACACTTTGTAAAAAGCAACGGAGATCTTGCTTTCTCCATTGCTTCCACCCACAGCTCTGATGTACTGCGTAAGCATATACATGCGCAGTAAATCAGAACTGCCGCAGAATACCAGACAGCTGCGAAAGGGCACAAGGAGGCACTATACAATGCCATTATTTAAGAAAAGTAATCTTTTTTTTTCTTAAATAATGTCATTGTATAATAGCAATAACCCACTTCTGGGTGTGAGTAATGCTGTATTTACCCACGGTTGTCTTTGTTTGGCCACTCAGGCTTCGCCCTCGTGACCAAACCACACCAACTGTGGGTAAATCCAGCATTACCCACACCCAGGCATGGGTTATTGCTATATTATACCATTTATAGAACAACTATGAATACACTATTGACATTAAATGAACCACAAACCTCCAGTACTCAACAGCTACCAAAAAGATACAAACATAGTGAAATAAAGTCCAGAAATATCAAGTTAGCAGCGGCAGAAATCCAAACTTGGATATTTTTTCAAAGTATTCTCCAACACAGTTTCTTCAGCCAAGGGCTTAGTTTATTCACAAACAGATAAAAAACAGTAAAACAGGTGAGCGCTTTCATAAACCAACTGTTTGCTTCATCAGACTATCACATTAACTGTCCCATCACCCCCTTTAATACGCACACATCACAAAATCATGTTCAGACTAACCAATCACATATCATAACCAAATGCCTTCAAAATTTAGAGCACCAACCACATAATAATACAAGTGATATACACTAAAACCTTAGCATACATACATGTAATACATAAAAAATACACACACACACACACACACACACACACACACACACACACACACACACACACACACACACACACACACACACGCACACATACACACACACACACATATATATATATATATATATATATATATATATATATATATATACATATATATATATATATCCATGTAAATATTTTAAAAACATGAACATATGAGATAGAACAAGGGACTTATTTGAACAACCTCCTATTCTTTAGTTTAGGGGTAATTGCTATATGTTCATTCAACCCCTTTCCCAAATGTGCCCCCAGATTCACGATCCATTTAAGTTCCTTCTCTTCTGTTCTACCACTGATATTGCCCATTCTAACATCCACCTTAATCAATTCCAGTACACTAAACCTAAACTGGTGGTCATCTCCATATGTTAACACGTGCTTAGCAATAGCACTATAATTCTGTACTCTCTTCAAACAATACTTATGGTCTCTAATATGTTCCCTCAAATGTCTGCTCATTTTACCTATGTAAAGCGCTTTACAACATATACAGCGAGCAAGATACACTACATTTTTACAGTTACAGTCCACATCATCCGTAACAGTATATCTTCTTGCTGTACCAGGGTGTTCAAATACCAAATCCTCAGAAATATATGCACAGATATTATAGTTATTACATCTTCTGGTTCCCCCACCATGCGTGTAAGCCTTTACATCACTATTACTTCTTGGATAACATAGTCTCTGAGTGATTTACTATTCCTATATACCATGTGGGGTTTCTCACCTACTAAATGTGCTATTTCACTATCAACCTGCAGGACATGCCAGTTTCTTTCCAATATTCCTTTCAACACCTTATTATCACTAGTATATCTGAACATAAATGTTACATTATCAAAACTCTTATTCCATTTGGTGCTATTATAACCACCAGCTGAATAATAAGGCTTTGCTCTATTCACCCTAGTATCCCTATTATAATTGCATGCCTCCATGATATAATTTCCACTATGACCTCTTCCCTTAAAATAATGTTCCAGTTGTCTAAGTTCTTGTTTAAAGTCACCATCTCTATCAGTTAGCCTTGAGCACCTCATAGCTTGCCCTCTCAGCACAAATACAAAATATGCGCTGTGGGTGCATACTCGTTCTATGGACATAAGTTGCTCTCTGGCAACTCTTCTGATATCGATTAGTGTCCACAAAACAATCATTGTCCGCAGTAATCTTGATGTCCAGGAAGTCTATTTCCTTCACTGAATGTTTACCAGAAAACTTCAAGAAAGTGCTACTTCTATTAAGATATTCAATAAACATCAATAGATCTACGTCTTCACCCTGCCATAAAAGCAAAAAGTCAACCACAAATTGTCTATACAATCGTAGTTAGGCTAATGCTAACTCATGTCCAAAGACATTGCTAGTTTCCCACTCTGCCATTACTATGTTGGCGTAGCTATTGGCACATGGTGTGCCCATAGCTATGCCAGACACTTGTAGGACGTATGCACCATCAAAAACAAAGGCATTGCTATCCAATACCAGTTCCAATAAGTAACAGATCAAATCAATCTGTTTTTCCTCATAGATCATATTTCGAATTAAAAAGCTCTTTACCATTTCTATCCCTTCACCATTAGGAATTACTGTGAACAATGAGTTTATATCCAGTGTCACCATAATGGTTTTTCACTATATAGCTGTTACCCTAGTATAACTAAATAAATCTTATAGAAATTGCTTACTATAATTAAGAATATATTCACAATTCTTCAGTGCTGGTCTAAGCTCCTTATCAATGTAAATGGATAGTGGTTCAGTCAGCCAGCCACCACCTGCTACTATTGGCCTGAATGGAGGTTTAAAAGAATCCTTGTGTATCTTAGGCAAACCCTGAAACATAGGTACTAAAGGGTGTTCAACCACAAAATATCTAAATAAATCTTTGGTAATCACCAAGTCGTTCACACACTCAACAAGTGCATTTAACACCCTTTCATGCAAAGTACTGATCATCCCTTTATCAATACATTTATACACTTTAACATGTCTTAACATGGCATTCAGTGTAGAAAATAATACACTCTATTCATTACAAAAATTAAATCGGCCTTGTCCACTGGGCAGATCACAACAGACTCATCTGATTCCAAGTCTTTAAGTGCTTGTTTTTTATTACATGACAAATTGTCAAACCTATTTTAATACCTTTCTTATTACTTTAAAAGAACTCATAAACTTGTTGTTCGCATCCAACACTAGATGACACTGGCAGTTAAACACACTAGGTTTCCTAAATATAAAACTATTATCATTAACCGATGTGTCACTAAATAACATTTTAAGTTGTACATTATGTGTGAACATTTTGATATCTACTAACACATCAGATAATGCAGAGGTTTGAGAAGGTATAAAGGAAAGTCCTTTACATAAAACAGAATACTCAGTTTGTGTATAATACCTGCTAGAAATGTTCCAAACTAAGTCCGTTCCATTGTCTTTCATATTTTCTCTATCATATTGGCTCCCTGGTTGTCTATTTTCTTCCTGTTTTTCCCTCGATACTCTTCATTGTCCATCAATTCCTCTTCATACTTATTTGTAATGGCAGCAAAAAAAAAAATGGTTCCCTGCTCACCATCACAGTTTTCAGTCTAACAATAGGACCAGGATCCACTCTCTTGGCCTCCATAGATGAACACATAGTCGCAGCCTCTCCAGCAATGGGTGTGGTATAAAGAGGCAATTCCTCCATCGATTGTGATTGGACACTTTCCACCACATGATGAGTCGCCACAGCAACAACACTGTTTGCTCTAGTCATTCGCACTTTATTCATAGGTTTAGATGCGGACTTAGTTAACTAATTTTGTTGGCCCCTGGTCTGAGGCCACATAAAAACACAGCCTCCCTCAAAGTCCTTAATGTCTCTTTGTATTTTGCTCTGCTTTTGTTGCAGGAGCTTCTTCTCATAAAATTGGACCTGTTTAACAAGAGATTTTATATGTATATTATTATCCACATCATTTATTAAGGCACACATAGCCTCATATTGCCCTTGTATTTTTGCAGCCAACTGTTCCTCTACAGGGTGAAAATAGTCTATTAGCAAACACATGTATGCATAGCTAGTGTCTAAATTAATTTTTTGCCACTTGGCAAACGGTTCTGGGTGGGAGTCTCCATAGGTGTATTTGAGAAAGAAGAGAGCTTGAGTGCTGATGATTTGGAGCGGCTGCAAGAGACTTTGCACTCTACGGAAAATGATATGTATCAATTGAAATGGCTGCAATATCATAACTATAACATTACTGGCAAATGTCAATACTGCAACAAGACAAGACCACAGCGTTCCGTTAGCTTCAGCATCTTCACACCATCCAGATAAATTTTTTCCTTGTTTTCTCAAATTTTATAGAACTGTTCAGCTTATTTCTGTATACTTTCAACATACCATAAGTGGTCAAGACTGCAATGTGGCAACTGGAGGAATTAATCAAATTATTCTGTGGGTCTGAAGGCCAATATGTTACCAGAAATCATAGAATCGTAGATCCTCAGAGGTTCATTTTAGAACTTTTCCCAAACTTTTTGAACCTATGATGACTTAAATAAAATCATGACTAAAAATAAATTCAATCTGATTTTTTTTCCTTTCAAAAAATAAAAACATTCTGTGCAAGACTTCATGCTAAAATCCAGCAAAAGTACTGGCTTCCATTAAACTCAGATGATAAACGCTTGTGTGGACATATAAATCATAAATGAGAATGTTACCAACCTTCCTACCCTCCCTCCCCCAAAAAATAAAAATTAGGGAGTCACTTTCTATGTATTTTTCTGGTCTTAGATTGGAACGAAAGTGAAAGAATAAATGGCCACAGTGATATATTTCAAGGTGGTGTTATCATACATATACACAACATGCCTCCTCACCCATTCCCTCAAATGACAGCCACCTTCTCTTTAATTGTCTTACATAACATTGTGGTGAAGTGAAAGAAGAAGTAGAAAACAGTTAACAGATTTCAGTGTGTCAGCAGTGCAACAGGTGGCACATTTACCTTATTGCATAATGCTGTTGGTTCTGTTCCCACACCAGTTAGATTGATTGCTGACACTGCAGTGCAGTATAAGTGTGTGATGCACTTTTGAGTATGCTGTCTTTTAGATAAGGTATTAATCTGATGCCCCATATACTTGATTTGGTGGTAGTTTGGGTGGATGCAAAAAAATCCCACAGCACCTATTGAAAAAGTAGGGGTCCTTTATTTACTTTCCATTTACATGAAACATTATTTAGATATGTAAATTTTTACATAGAGCTATAAATATTTATACATTTACAATTACAGAATTATTTACATAATTTCCTCCTTACACATTCTGTTTTTCATCTTTATACATTTTTTTCTTCAAACTATTTACCCACTCTTTTTTCCATAACCATTTGATTTTTCGTAATTTTATTGATAATATTAACTTCATATTAAACATAATCTCCTTTAATCTCTCATTTCAAATCACCTATACTACATAAAATAACATTTTACACATTCTTATTTTATAGTCTTTGTTTCTGTTCTTGTAATATCCATATTTACATTACTGCTGTCTTTTAACTTTCAAAAAAAGTCCTCATATAATTGTTCTCCATAATGTCTCTACTCTTTTGCATTTCTTTTGCATTTGCATTTCTTTTGCATTTCAGAAAAATATGTTGTGTAGTTTTTTTTCTTTACCACAATACAGACATATTCTCTCACTTTTCTTTTCATAAGGCATATTTCCTTTCACTGTTAATTTCTTTATTTCCAGTCTCCACAGAAAATCCTAACATTCTGCTTTATTAGTACACTACTTTTTTTTTTCTTTTATAGCTTTAATCTTTTTTTTTCATGGGTTAACACAATAATATTGTACAATTATATTCTTATCCTATGTTTTCTGATCTTCTTCTATCCCATCAATCTTTATCTTCCACGTTTTTTATTTTTTCTTGATAATTTTATATTTCTTCATTATTTCATTCTAGTTCTCTTATTTCTTTTTATCTCCCCAAATTTTTCACACTTATACATTCATTTATCCATCTTAACACTGTTTGCAAATTTAATGAAGCTGCAAATACCACTAGATTTAATAATCATCTTTATCTGTATATAATACTCCTCTCAATACTAAATGTAATCTAGATCCCCATATAATAGTAAAAATAACTTCTAATTCATATTCATACATCCTCAGAATCATAACACATTTGATAAATATACTATCTTTCCCATTAATATTGAATTTGTCAGATTAGCTTTTTTCTTATAAGATAATATACATGTTCTCCATAAACAACAAATATTTTTTAATTCCTGTAAAAAGGTTTTACCACTGTGTTCCACTTTCTGTTTTGTTACCACAATATATTTGCAATACTGAAGTTTCTTTCATTGTAAATCACATTCCTCCTATCTTTATCCTTTCTCCCAAACCTTTACTTTTATCCCTATTTAATGTCATACCAATTTCTTTTAAACAATCTGCTACACAAAATATGGCTTCTTTCTTTCATAGACTGTTTTAGTTATTATAATAATATAATCTGCATATTTCGTCAAAACTGGAATATCTACACCTGTTTGCATTACATGCTTTGCATTTTCCATTTCATAATTCATCTTATTACCATATTGATAACTAAAGTAAATAATATACCTCATTCAAAACATGCAATATTTTTTTGCTATTCTATTACATTTTTATACATTTCATATCCTGTTCCATCTGAACATGCTACTGAATCTATATTTACCTTTCTAAGCACTTTATCTAACTCATACATAGCAATGTCTTTTTCAGTTTCTTTAATTACTTGATCTGATTGATTTTTACTTTCCAGATATTATTATAACATTTCTTTTTCTCATCTGAGCATGCTACTGAATCTATATTTACCTTTCTAAGTACTTTATCTAACTCATACATAGCAATGTCTTTTTCAGTTTCTTTAATCACTTGATCTGATTGATTTTTACTTTCCAGATTTTATTATAGTCTTTATTTTTTCCTTAAACATTCTTCCACATAATAAACTACAGTTTCCATAATATGTGTTTGTTTTCTTTCTACCTCTCATTTCTTATTTTTCTTTCTCTCGTTACACTATCTTCTTTCACAGTCTTACTCAAACATGAAGACACTTCTTCCTTTTTCTTTGTAATAAATATTTTGTTTATAAAACAAATTCTTGATATTTTCATAATTTCTTTTGTATAATTATTTTTTTCTTTAGCATAATTCTCTCATTCTTTTCTAGGTTTTCAAAAGCATTCTCATACATCTATACATACCTTTCTTTTTCTTTCTAGTTTGTCCCTGCCATTTAAAAAAAATTTTTTTATATTTTTCTTTAAAATGTAATCCACCATTCTGACCGATTAACATAAAATGCCTTTATAGTAGCATGATCTGTCCATAACTGTATAATTTCCTTACTTTTTCATTCCATTATTTATTCTTTTTATCCCCTTTCCTATTTTATGTGTTCCTTAGTTTATCTCCATCCATATTGCTAAATGATCTCTAAAGCCTGTTACGACTGCTTCTCTTTGTGCTACACTTATTCCTTGATATGATAAAGTAATCAATTTCCAATTTAAGAATACCATTTCTATATGTACATAATTTTCTTTTTCATATACCACATTTCATAACTTCTGCCATTTTTCTTATAACTTTTCCTTTCTTTTTTGTTTCGTCTCTTAAGTCACAGTTAAAATTCTGTTCACTACTATTAAGTTTTCCTTTTGTTTACAAATAACATAAGTATATAAAGTTATAATTCTATATACTTTTTTCTTGCCATCTCAGATCAGTAATTATCGTCCCATTCTTATCAATGCTACAGCTAATGTCTTCACTGCTCTTCTGCATAACACTGCTATTGCTGAACAATGTTATTTTCCCAAATTCCATATTATATTTCCATTCCATTTTTTTTTCTCTTTGCAATATTTTTCATTTAAGAATCTTATGTCTTCTAATACAATTATGTCTACATCACATTTATTATGCCATTCAAAAATCCCCCATGCTTCTTACAATATTTTAATACTGTTTACATTTGCCAAAATAATTCCTAAATGGCTGAACTCTCTTTTACTTAATTTGGAGGAAATCATTTAGCCTTTCAAGTTATATTACTTAGCGCTTATTTCCTTTCTTTTTTTCTTTTAAATTTATTCCTTTAAACTTCTTTTTCCTATCTTTCACTCTTCTTCCAAAATAATTATTTTTATCTTTCACTACTTTATCCAAAAGTAATCCAGGTGCGAGCGAGGTCCAACTCCAGAAGGGAAACCAATATGCCAGTTCCTTCAAAAACAAGATCAAATTTTATTTACGCTAATAACTACAAAATTAGCTTTTCTCCCACGGAAAAGACTTCATCAGAATGGTGAAAACCAGTACCATAAATGTTTCATAATAAGCCAGCAAAGAAGTTAATTAATTAATTAAAATAGTTAATTAATTGTTCACCTCTTAAAGGCACATACCCTACCAAAACTTCTGTGATAGTTAATTGCCTTGTTTTAGGCCACCATAGTATTGTACACTTTAAAAACAAAATCTGTTTATACATAACATGCTTACGAAAAAAAAAATCATATATTTAGTATGTTAAAAATTACTAGGAAAACAGTATAAACATAACTATAGTAAAAGGCAAAAATATCAAATTCAGAAACCAAAAATATCAATATAAAATATTTTATGTACCTGTTAAAACATGCAGTAAAAACAGTAGTCATTGTTATATATGTTTATAAGTGAGCGTAAACTGTGAAGGAATAATAAATAAAGACTAAATACACATCAGATAAAAGCTTGCATACACTTTAATCAGGGTATATTAATTATAATCTATTAGCCATTTGCCTTACAAAACTAGGACTAGGGAGACACTGTCATTGATGCCTGGGTAGTGGGTTGCATCCAATTTAACTTGCCAAGTTAATTCTGTTAATTCAAGATGGTCTTTCCAAGAGCAGAATTCTGTTCAATATCAAACGGAAAAAAAACAGAAAATGTGTTTTTGGAGAAAAATTATCATATATCTTTAGTGAAGACCATCAATGGCAAAATTTCTAAGAAATGGGGGAAAATGCCAGCCTTTACTAGGTAAAGGTTTGTTTACATCACACTATCAAAATCAAAGCAATAGTGCACCTGTCAGAAATCCCATTATAAGGAAGCAACAGATGGGGTATACTGGAAACAGCAGTAAAGTTTCTCTGGAACAAAAAAAGTGATTTTACCAGGTCATTCATATTACAATACAGTACAGGTTTCACATAATAAACCAGATAATTAACAGATACTGGTGTATATTAACCAGTGATGATAAATTAAGTGGGACCTAGACCCTTATTTACTTACAAAAGAACCAGTAATATAAAAACATATTAGAATCAAATAAATCTGACATTAAGATGAACAGGGGGACTAGAAAATGTGGCACTTGCACTTTATGCAGGTATATTTTTGAGCACCAGACATTGCAATTAAATAGCCAGGCAAATACCACTGTACATGCACAGGATGGGAATTGTTCAACAAACAGACTGCTGTATTTGTCAGTTTGCTCTTTCTGCTCTGCCTTCTTTGTTGGTAAGATAGACAGGCAACTGAAAAAAGATAATTCACAGCATGTTGCATTAAATGTAAAATAAATAACATCACAGTGAACAGTTACTTTAATATTTTTAACCTTCTATCCTTCAAAAAAATATTTGATGTTTATAATGTCATTCAGCCCTGGGAATTTGTCAGCCACCAATTTTATTTGCCACAAAGTTCTTTTAGTTCTATTCTCTTCTTATAATTCCCAGCTCTTAGGTCTATAGGTACATGTTCTAATATAGAATATATGTTTTTTATACTTCTTGTACTCATTTTTTTTTAAAAATGCAACACACTGTTTTAGTGGTTTGTTCAAACCAGTTTTTAAATTAGCAGGTCTTTATTTATTTAGTTGAGGTTAATTGTTTTATTAAAGTGTCAATTGATTCTGTGTTGTTATTGATTATCTTTTTTGTATAAAATGGTACCAAGTTGTAATGGAATTTATTCTGATCAAGTCATTTAGACAAAATTGGAGATTAAAGAGTTCAATATGCTCATTTTTGGTCGTTCCTCATTGCTGTGAAGTGGTTTAATTTGTTTGTTTACTTTCTGGAATAACATGTTTTGCATCAGGATTTTCTGAATTAAGGGAAAGTTAGAAATGTAAATGGTTGTCACTGTTTTTATTACTGCAGTTTTCAATACTTTACCAGGAAAACGCATATTTTTCAATGAACAGAACCAAAATATGAGGTAAAATAAGTAAGGAAATTCTGCAAATTCAGGACTGTGGGATGAGAGGTAGCAAAATATATGTTAGTCCTATAAAGCTGATACTCATTTTATCTGGTTCCCTATCAGGATTAAAAAAAAAAAAAAAAACAACTACAACCATCCAGTTTCTAAACTAGAGTTGCATAATCCTGACCATAGCAGTGCTAACTGGGTTGAAATGTGTTTTGCCTCCACTTTCAGCCAATTGCCAATCCAAACTCTTGCATTTATTCTTTAATTTTTGCAAACTTTCCATCTTGGCATTCCTTATCTCTGCTGCTCATCCTACGATCATCAATGGTGGAAAGCAAATGTAAGCAAAACAGCAGTGTTCCACGTGTGGAGACACAAAAATATCATACATGCACATTGTTGACCCTGGGGAACATGGAAGTGCTATCGAACAGTACTTTTTGAAAAAGCAGAGTACAAGGCTCAAAAACTTGAGAATTGGATAGGGAGCTCAATTTTGGATAGCCTAAAAAAGTGGACAGGTGGAAAGCCTAATACATGCATGTATATAAAATGTGTATATGTATATGTGTATGTGGGGTAACAGGAATAAAGAGAAAACATGCTTGACATCTGTTTGGAAAATGGCATTATGTTAGCCAACACTTGGCTCGCCAAGACAGACAGTCACAAGAATACATACAAGGGTGGCCAGTGTGCAACTCAGGTAGATTTTTTTTCTAGTAAGGAAAGGGCATTAGGATATAACCAGAGATAACACAGTCATCCCAGTAAAACAGTCAGCCCACAGCATATGCCACTGGTGGCTAGAGTGAGCAACAAGTAGTGGTCAGAGAATGCTCTAAGGTCAACAGAAACTAGGATGAAGACCTAGAAGATGACTGGAGTGAAAGCACAAATGTTCAAGGAAATAATCACGGGTCTATCACATCAGGAAGTAGAGTAGATAGAGATGAGGAGGAATGGCAGTGTCTGAAAAGAGCCGGTGTGAAGACTATAGAACAAATATGCAGTTAAGCTAGGTGTGGAATAAGTTACATAAAGAAGGGTAAAAGGGAAATGCAGAAGTCTAGGAAGTTATCAAAAGAAAGAATGAATGCATAAAAAGGTGGGAGAGAAGAAAGATGGACTAGAGTAGAAAGAATGCTGGTTGACTATCAAAGAGGCTTAAAGAGCAGTAACAATAGCAAAGAACACGGCATCAGAGACATTCTACCAGCTTCTGGAAAGTAACTCAGTCCATGGCACAAAGAAACACTATCAGGTTACAAGGCAAAGACAGAAAGATAAAGAAGATAGTCACCAGACACCATTCGCAAGGGATACAGACCACAATCTGCTCACCAGTCCACAGCACATCAAAGGCAGATGGAAGAAGTACTTCCCACAGCTTCTGAAGAAGACAAGCTGCAGCAAACTGACACAGAGTATAGGGATAGTCTGCGACAGAAGAATGCTAGAGACTAGACTGGTATTATTTTTCTGTAATGTTTTGCAGAGCTGAAGTGCTTTGTTTAAGCCAGTACTTCAGAAAAACAAATACTGCATTGTAAGTATTGCAATACAGATTTTTAATATGTCAAGTTATATGTTTACATTAAACATTTTCCCTACTTGCAATGTCACATTACACAATCAAACAGCATGAACAGGCACTGTAATTACATTTTGATGTATTTATTTTTACTTTTTCCCCCTGAGATCTCACTGTCTGTCTTTCAATTTTGCATAGTCTTGGACATGTACTGTCTTAATTGGGAGCAAAATGATTGCATGTGGAGTTTTGCCTTGCATGTGCAGGCTAGGTTTTTTTTTTTTGGTATCTGTAAACTCAGTATTCATAATAGCATGTAGGCTTAGGCCTATTTATGAAGCACTTTTGCAGCAGCTGGTATTTTCTGGAAAAAGCTATTTGCTTGTGTGTTGGTGCTAACTGCATAACTCTCAACTGTCCAGATTTTCACCAAATATCCAGATTTTTGTCTCATATTTTTAGTCTGTTCTTTATACAGTTTGTGGTTTTCTGGAAAATCATGAGGATTGAGGTCATTAAATAATGACAGACATTTGAGTTTTAAGCTTCATATCCTTCAGAAAATACAAGACAAAACCTATTATTCTAGCAACTTTCTACATTTACAAAAAAATATTTTAAAATCTGCCCCTATTTTTGTGCCTTTTTCCCCATTATTTTTTTCCTTTGTCCAGATGTCTTGTGCTAAGAGACTCAAAGGTATGGAGCTAAGTAGTTTTGTCTTTTGTAAATACTAACACTACTGAAATGAAATAGGTAGTATATGGTTGTTTAGGATTTGTGTTAGTCTAAAATTTTTAAATAAGTAATGGAGGCTGCTGCTATGCTGGTAAACGCTCGTGCAAGCAGTATAAATCAAAGTTATAGTAAATCAAAATAGCAGGACTGAGCGAAAACAAGTGTAACACTTAAAGTTCAAAGTGCTTTATTATCAATAATTAATAAGATAAGCGCTTTCGCTGTGTAGCTTCATCAGATCTTACATTCATTCTAAGATTCCACATCTTATATATACACAGGTTTTAAACAATTAATCAATCAAGTAAGTTAATTGGTATGATTATTTAAAGAAGCAGGCAGACATCAAAGACCCAGCTTAATATACAAATCTGATAAAGATAAAACCATTTAAAAACAATCTCATATATAAAGTATACATAGGAAACACATATATAAAAAGTTATATATAAAAAAATATATATAAAAACATATCAGTTAGTACATATATATTTGTAATTAAAATAGATATTAGTGTGAGAAAGATTCTATAGACAAGTATGCTTAATGTCTAACATATAAAATTTCATATATATGTATGTATAAATTAATATAATGTCTTATAAAATAAAGTAACCACACTACATGTGGTAACTAAATCTATGACGTAATGACATGGTAGTGATATAAAAGACAATTAGTTTACAGAGAGATAGAATACCTATTTCTAGGGGGTTTATCTAATGTTTCTACGCTGTCTTAATTTTGGCTTGATAGAGGCCCTATCATTGAGGCCTAATCCTTTATCTGATCTTAGTAGAATTATCCATTCAGTTTCCTTACTCTCTGTATATATCTTAATGTCACCCCCTCTAGAGTTGGGAGTAATTACTTCAAGCACCTTGAACAAAAATCTGTGTGTGTCGTCATTTAATGCTACATGCTTGGCAAGGGCATTATGAAATGTACCTTTCCTTATGTGATATACATGTTCCCTTATCCTATCCCTCAGTGGTCGATTTGTTTTTTGCTCTTGGGATGTAGTCCAATTCGATGTCAGTCATATTACGCAAAACACTTGTCCCAGTTCGCAGCAAAGCAAGAAATATAATGTATAAAACAAGTAATGGAGGCTGCTGCTATGCTGGTAAATGCTCGTGCAAGCAGTATAAATCAAAGTTATAGTAAATCAAAATAGCAGGACTGAGCGAAAACAAGTGTAACACTTAAAGTTCAAAGTACTTTATTATCAATAATTAATAAGATAAGCGCTGTGTAGCTTCATCAGATCTTACATTCATTCTAAGATTCCACATCTTATATATACACAGGTTTTAAACAATTAATCAATCAAGTAAGTTAATTGGTATGATTATTTAAAGAAGCAGGCAGACATCAAAGACCCAGCTTAAGATAGACGAAGTGTACAATTTACGTGCCACTTCAGCTATGCCATACTTTGGATCCAAAAGTGCTAGCTATAATGAGAAACAAAATATGAGTGAATTTTTCACTAAATTCTCCACCTTCTTTTCATCTGATCATATAGAGATTAAGCAGATTATAGGCAAACACTGGGGTATATTACAGATAGATGAAGAAATTAAACAGATAGTAGGAGAAACACCGAGGTTTATCTTTAAGAATAAACACAACTTAAAAAGAATGTTATGCCATCCTAAATTTGATAAGAAATCTATACAGAATGGATGCACAAGACGCTGTGGTCGCTGTAATTTCTGTTGTTACATAGACAGTAAGACAGAATTCTTTCATCCTGATCAACAGAAAGTTTTTAATATAAGAGCTGAAGCCAACTGCATGACTTCTCATGTGATATACCTAGCTGTTTGTCAATTATGTTCATCCTTCTATGTTGGTAAAACAAATTGACCACTGAGGGATAGGATAAGGGAACATGTATATCACATAAGGAAAGGTACATTACATAATGCCCTTGCCAAGCATGTAGCATTAAATGATGACACACATAGATTTTTGTTCAAGGTACTTGAAGTAATTACTCCCAACTCTAGAGGGGGTGACATTAAGATATATACAGAGAGTAAGGAAACTGAATGGATAATTCTACTAAGATCAAATAAAGGATTAGGCCTCAATGATAGGGCCTCTATCAAGCCAAAATTAAGACAGCGTAGAAACATTAGATAAACCCCCTAGAAATAGGTATTCTATCTCTGTAAACGAATTGTCTTTTATATCACTACCATGTCATTATCATAGATTTAGTTACCACATGTAGTGTGGTTACTTTATTTTATAAGACATTATATTAATTTATACATACATATATATGAAATTTTATATGTTAGACATTAAGCATACTTGTCTATAGAATCTTTCTCACATTAATATCTATTTTAATTACAAATATATATGTACTAACTGATATGTTTTTCATATATATTTTTTATATATAACTTTTTATATATGTGTTTCCTATGTATACTTTATATATGAGATTGTTTTTAAATGGTTTTATCTTTATCAGATTTGTATATTAAGCTGGGTCTTTGATGTCTGCCTGCTTCTTTAAATAATCATACCAATTAACTTACTTGATTGATTAATTGTTTAAAACCTGTGTATATATAAGATGTGGAATCTTAGAATGAATGTAAGATCTGATGAAGCTACACAGCGAAAGCACTTATCTTATTAATTATTGATAATAAAGTACTTTGAACTTTAAGTGTTACACTTGTTTTCACTCAGTCCTGCTATTTTGATTTACTATAAAATTTTTTAATGTTTAACGGCTTTCCATACTATGGTGTTATTTAATGGTTAAACATGTTCTGTGCTGGCATCATGTTGCCTGTCATCATGGAGAGTTGATTAAGTCACTGTCTCCCTTGTGATCTTGAGATCTTTATTGCCTTGGAATTGTGCTCCTGACAAAGTGGTTTGAAAAAAGGTGCCAGATAGACAGCTAATATCCAAAATTTCTTGTCTGATGGTGCATTTAAAGACTCTGAGAGCCATGCATATACGAGAGATACAGAAAACCTTCCCTGGAGGCAAATCTGAGGTTGGCGTCCATTGGTGGCCAGTTGCTGGTTGAATGATGCACTTAGATCCAAGAGTCTCAGATCAAAAGAGTTATGTGCTGCTGCAATATGATCATAACATCCACAGACAACTGGTGGGCTTGGGTGAGGCTAAAGTTTGGAGGGCAGAAGTGGACCAGATTAGGATAATTTAGACTCTAACAGTGAAAAGTGACTCTGGGGATGTGCAATTTCACCGTATTGCTGGAAATGAAGCCAGTGTTTATCCGGGAGTCTGAAACATGCCAACTATATTTGGATGTCTGTGTCTTTATGTACATACTCAACCCCAACTCTGGAACTTGACTTTTCAGTCAGATGATGCTCTTGCACTGAAATTGATCATTTGGAAAATGCCCCATTTTGATGCAAGGATTTGCATAAGTCCACAAGGCCATCTCTGATGCGCAAACCTTTTAGCAAGAACTTACATTTGTAAATATCTGGTATACTAAAAATGGACTGAAATTAATTGCAAAAAAGTGAACAATTGTCACCTTTGGTAGACAGCTTCTTCCCCAGCATATAACAGAGACAATACCCTACTTCAAATACAGGGAACTTGGAACATGGGTTAATAGTTCTCCTCTCCTTTTATCATCATGTAATGAGAGTAGTCTCATCACACAGCACAACTAATTGCCAAGGGAATATCATCCAGATCTAAAGAGGATATTGAAACCTTATATTCAATATTGATTAGATCAAATACTGAGTATTATGCCTCCTTTGGGATGAACCTCACTAAACATATCAGACAATTAAGACCACAGATGTACCAAACTCAGACGATCACATCCCTAAAAATCCTACACTAGTCTATCAGGACAGATGGGATGCTTTGTATATCTTTATTAAGTAGGGGATCTATGACTTGCCATCCATGCCATTAGGGATCAACTGGTACAGGATCGTATTTCAGAAACAGATTCCCCTATAAATTAAGTTGTGAGTGTGATGTCCCCATGCTGGGCCAGTAATCAAAGAGCCTGAATCCTACCATTGACACTGAAGAGGGACATGCATTTGGGATACAAATGGATGCACTCAGTATTCCCAGATGCAGACCTTTCTGCATCAGGCACAATTTCCTTTAGGAGCACACATGGCACACACTCAGCCCAGGGTCTGGATGTCTCTATGTGTCTCCCCCCAGGTCCCCCAATAAGGCTCTCCACTGGCACTGTGAAACCAGTGCTTTGTGTCCCTGCCCCAAGTAGCTGACACACACATTATTTGAGATTTAATTTTCACACACACACACACACACACACACACACACACACACACACACACACACACACACACACACCTGGGAAAGGCTGGCACAGATTACTCACTCCACCAAGTTTGCCCAAACTAAAGGTAGAGTCACTGCCACCAGTCATTTACTATAAGGGTCTTAAAAGGGTATCCAATTATGACGAGTGAAGATAATATTAATACAAATGGTAATATTGACCAAACAGCAAGGCGTTCAGGAGTGGCCAGAGTTATCACCAAATAAATATGAGCAAATACTCTCAAAGCTTAAATATTTACTAAAAAGGACCAGCCACAATGAAAAGTTTAAATATATTTAATAATAAATAATAAAAGAACAAGAAAATACTAAATATATATTTACAGTAAACCACATAGTTCAAATCACAGGGAATATTGAAAATAACATTGATCGACAAACTCATACAAATAAAGAAAAACAGTCTCTAAACTAAGCTTTACTATATTCCTGACTGAATCTAAGAGAAGTACTATTCCCTTACAATTTACTTGATAGAGAATGGCACAGGGAAATATGTGATCAGCCTTTCTAGCCAGGTTCCCCAAAACAGATTACTCAATACTCAGAGATTACTCCCTGTAAAATATAATATTCAAGATGGCTTGCAGAATGACCTCATCTGGTCACTTGACTCTAGGTTCTCACAGTATCCCCCTTTAAAGCTGAGATAGGAATTTGGCATAGACAGCTACAATACACATCTAAATGTTTATGGCAGTGCCTATAGCTTCTCTCTTTTTACTGAGCTAATGAACAAATGTCTCTGGTCCTATTCAGCACTGTAGGGTACCATTTAAATAGTTAAACAGCTCATTTACATTTCCCTTATTTTTCTTAAAGTAAGCTAGCTTGTTAACCTCTGCTTTCCCAGTAGCCTCTATTAAACACATACATTTAATTCATTTACAATAATACATGTAAACGTCTTTTCATTCCAGCAGGCTGCACGGTTGATACATTTTAATACAGGCAAGCCTCACAAATACATTTTCAGCACAAGCATCAGTACAAATCAGTTTGATATACAAATGACATATAATTATTTACAAAATTCCAGCTAGCTGTGCTGGCATAAGTCATACATCCATTGCCCTACTTCTCCTGGCATGGTTGACAGTACCTCCTATCATTACACTGTGACTAACATTATTCATTCAAACAGAATATGAATGACTGAAAGAATACCCACAAATTTACCACAGGCTTAACCTACCCAGCCTTCTCCGAGAAAGAATGCATAATCTAAGTGTAGATAGCGAAGTGGCATACATGGTTGCAAGACAATCTTATGATTACAATTTTTTTTAATTAGAATACATTGGCTTTAATTAGGCATGAGGAATAGCCTGTCAATTGGAGCAGGTAGTAGTCTTATTAGTGTTAATTTTCAGCACATTGACAAGACAAGCTACCTGCTTGCAGAATATTACAGAGCCCCCTCCTTTTCCCAAGATGGCCATGATAGATTCCTAAAAGATTTAGAAGACATTCACATAAGAAATAGCTAAGGAATCCTAGATGTCTTCAATTACCCATTCATATGTTGGAACATCTATACCTTTAACATAAGCTATACCCAGAGATTTTTGGATTTCATAAATTAAAATTCTCTGGATCAATTCATGAGTAAACCCTAGAGACTACAATATTCTGGATCTGGTCCTGACTAATATTGCCTCAACCTGCTCCACTCAGCTAGTTTTCCCTTCAGCAGAATATAATCTTGTGACATTTACACTCAAAACCAATTTACTCATGTTACCAATGTCTCTGTTTGAAGGATTTCAAAAGTGCAAGTGTTATATAGTTATATGATGAAATCCACAAATGTTCTCATAGCATCACAATTGTTTACTTTGATGGACAAACTAAGTTCACAAAAGAGTTTTATATCCACTTAGACAAAATGCATAGATCTAGGAGTCCCAAAAAGAGCCAAATACAATGGGGGATTTCAAAACAAGCCCCTCTGGTGGGCACATAACATAAATAAACTTTGCAAAAAAGCTCTTTAAAATTCAGTGTAAGGCCACAACTCCTCAAAACAAAGACAGCATAAAATATCAACAAGAAACTGAAGCACATTAAAAGGCTCAGTAAAGCAAACCATGAATGGAAATTAACTTCCGAAGGAAGGATAACTATAAATCCTTCTTCAGTTATATTAGGAAACTAAGAAATAATACTCAACATTGCTCTAAACGTTTCTTTAATGGGACACCCCTCCAACTCAAATGATGCAGTAAATATACTAGCAAACATGTTATCCTCAGGCTTCACCCACAAAACACCTATTCCATCACCATTCATCCCAAAATCCCTTGCACCCCTTATCATCAGTAAAGGACATGCTCTTAATGCCTTGTCAAAAACAAAAAAGTTCCCCAATAGGTCCAGATGACATATCTTGGTGCTTACTAAACAGTGTCAAGCAGGTTCTTTCTGAACTTCTCCTTAAACTGTTTAACCTAAGGTTAGCCACAGGCTATTTTCTCTAATTCTGGTGCACTGCCCTCTATAAGGCTGGCCCTACCATATACCCTGGAAATTATATACCAATCACTCTTAAGAGTCTCATCTGTAAAGCTGCTAAAACCATCTTAAATATTTGCACTCTTCAAAAAGAGCTTACCTGGTTAATACCTGGTGTGCAGTAAATTGGTTTAAATTGAATTGTAGAAGTGTATTACTGTTTCTTTTGGAAAACAGAAATTACTCACAACATGCAGTACAGAAATTATACCCTTACTAAACAAAAAGGTGGTCAGGGATCTAGGTGCTCCCTTGATTATCACATGGCAATGATAGTCCAGGTATTCTTCTACTAAGCTCAACTGATAGCCATGGATTTCACTGGCATCCAAAATAGTCATTCCTATTTATTCAGCAGTGATCAGTCTAATTATAGAGTACAATGTTCCTTTTGGTAAGTATCTCATTCAACATATCAACAAACTAAAAAGCCCCAGAGGTTCCTAACAGAAAAAAATGTCTCATCATGAAAACATTATCTACCAGGAGAGACTCTACACCTTGTCCCTGTACTCTGTGTTTTACAAACATATTAGCCGGATCTCTGCCTTGCCTACTACACCATTACAGATCTAGAGATCTCTGCCTTTCTTTGTCTCAGTAAGTCAAATAGCTGAGCTAATAGTAGAACCAGTGATAACATTTTTTTCTGTCAAATAAACAGAATGTGATAAAGAGTTAGATTTGTCAACCACCATAGCTCTCAACCTTCCATCTCTAAAATGAGGAACACTAGCCCTCATAATGTGGAACAAATGGGCAAAATGTGGAACACATACTAATGGCTTAATAACAACTTCAACTAGGAAGGTCATAGGATGGTTAAAATATGCTGACTTTACTTATAAAGAAGATCTTTTAACAAATTAATATGATTAATTTCTATTTACCATGGATTTAACTTAAAAAAAATCCTAACACTGAATGTGTGACACTCTTTCAATGTGGAACTTTGAAGAACTTCGAGGAACATGAACTTTTTAAGACCCCAAATGAGGTATGTTCCTCGTAATGAGGTACACTTGAGAGGTATGTCAACCAACACCTGCTCCTTCTCTGCAATAAACTATCACTGCAGGCTAAACAATGTGATTCATTATTTTCCTTCAAAGTAAACATAGAGAACTAAATCAGTATTCAAATTTACCCCAGGAATAACAGGCCTCACCCTCTTGAGATAAAAAGAAAAGCCTGAGAGTGGGTATTTGCAAGCTGTACATGGTCCTTGTGCTGAAAGACATTCTCACTTGAATGAAATCTGCAAAGAAACATCACTTCTGGTGGTTGTATCTGTGATCTCATCCTTTTTGTCACTACGCATAATTCATAGCCATACGTGAGGATGGTTACATAAATTATCTGATAACTGGAGAGCTTTGTGTCCCATTATCTCCCATTCTGAATTAATAGACGAGGAGTCTGACCTTGGAGGAATAGTATGGATTGCGAGTGACTCACATAAGTATTTTGCCTATTTGTACACCCCATAGTAAGTCTGTTCCTGTATTTTGAAATTTGGTTGAGTGCTGTTCTGCCATCGTGTGCATCTGAGTTGTGTCACGTCAGCTGGTAACAGGTCAGACAAGCCGAGGACGAGCGATGATGAAGTAAAGAGTTTCTTTGGAGTGTGGACAGTGAGTGAAGCATGGACTAGCAAGACATTTCTTCTTTGTGTGGTGACAGGGAATAATTGGGTTCACATTTCAACTTGGAACCAGGTTGCATAGGTAAGTGTGTGTATGTATATGTGTTTGTGGATGAGAAAAATAAAGAGAGAGAGAGAGAGAGAGAGAGAGAAAGAGAGATAATGGGGTAAAAAGTAGGGACAGATTTTAAATATTGTTCTTATAAACTTAAAAAGTTGCTGTAATAGCTAGATGTAAGTTAATATGCTGTGTGTGTGTGTGTGTGTGTGTGTGTGTGTGTGTGTGTGTGTGTGTGTGTGTGTGTGTGTGTGTGTGTGTGTGTGTTTATATGAGAGAGAGATAATGGGCTAAAAGTAGGGACAGATTTTAAATATTACTCTTATAAACTTAAAAAACGTGCTGGACTGGATGTATGCTAGTATGCAGTGTGAGTGTGTGTGTGTGTGTGTGTGTGTGTGTGTGTGTGTGTGTGTGTGTGTGTGTGTGTGTGTGTGTGTGTGTGTGTGAGTGCTGCATGCGCTCGCTCGTGTGTGCTTGTGTGTGCTCACGCGCATGTGTGTATGTATGTGTGTGTGTGTGTGTGTGTGTGTGTGTGTGTGTGTGTGTGTGTGTGTGTGTGTGTGTGTGTTTATATGAGAGAGAGATAATAGGATAAAAAGTGGGGACAGATTTTAAATATTACTCTTATAAACTTAATCACTGCGGTGGTGGTGCTGCGGTAGCATTGTCGCCTCACAGTTAGACGTTGCCCATTCGATACTCAGTTAGAGCGTCTTCTGTGTGGCGACATGCGTGAATGTGTGTTCCTTCATTGAAGGTTGTGTGTCAGGCCTGGCAAGCCAGTACATAAAACTCTACTGCAAATCATTAGCGGACCGGAGTTCCGCTGTGGCGACCCCTAACCGGGAAAAGCCAAAAGACACAAACTCTTATAAACTTAAAAAGTTGCTGGAATAACTGGATGTATGGTATCCTGTATTGTGTGTATGTGAGAGAGAGAGGGACAGAGAAAGATTACAAAGGCCCAAAATTAAGGACATATTTTAAATATTGCTGTTATAAACTTAAAAAAGTTTTAGCACTAACTAGATATACGTTAGCATGTATTTTGGTGTGTGTGTGTGTGTGTGTGTGTGTGTGTGTGTGTGTGTGTGTGTGTGTGTGTGTGTGTGTGTGTGTGAGACAGAGACAGAAATTACAAAGGCTCAAAAGTAGGGACAGATTGTTAATATTGCTGCTAAACTTAGACAGTTGTTGGAATAATTGGATCTGTGTTAGAATGCATTTTCTTTTTTTTTTCTCAAATTTTTTTTTTAAATACATTTGAATGAATTCCATAGTATTTATACATAACATCTTAAATAACTATGTACATTATTTACATTAGCCTGACACTATAACAGATCTTAATGTATACAGTTACTTTATAAGTATGTCCAATCCATCATCAGAGTGTTTGATCAATTATTATATAGTATCAATCAACGATAAGACTTTTCCCCAAGGGTTGTTGATAAATGGCTTTGGATAAATTCTTAGTTCTTTAATTTTAATTTCCAATAATGATGTGGTCTTCAGTAGGCTGTAGAAGTCTTCCAAAGTTGGCACTGTGTTTGTATTCCATCTTTTTGTTATACACTTCCTTGAAATTGCAAGTATAGTCCATACTAGATACATGTTTGCCCTATTCAAATGAGGACCTTTGTTCACATTTAATAATACAAGAGCTTTAGTTAAATAAAATTATTCATTAAATAAAGCTTAAAGAAGTTTATTAATACCATTCCTTCTTTTTCTTCTTTTGGCTGCTCCCATCAGGGTTGCCACAGCAGATCAACTGTTTCCATTTCTTCCTGTCCTCTGTATCTTGCTCAGTCACACCAACCACCTGCATGTCCTCTCTCCCCACATCCATAAACCTTATCTTAGGCCTTCCTCTTTTCCTGTTACCTGGCAGCTTCATCCTTAGCATCTTTTTCCCAATATACTCTGCATCCCTCCTTAACACATGTCCAAACCAATGTAATCTTGCCTCTCTGGCTTTGTCGCCAAACCTTACAACCTGGGCTGACCATCTAATATACTTATTCCTAATCCTGTCCATCCTCGTCACACCCAGTGCAAATCTTAACATCTTCAACTCTGCCATGTCAAGCTCTGACTCCTGCCTTTTTGTCAATGCCACTGTCTCCAACCCATATAACATAGCTGATCTCACTACCCTCTTGTAGACCTTCCCTTTCACTCTTACTGGTACTCGTCTGTCATAAATCACTCCTGACACTCTTCTCCTCCCTGCCTGTACTCTCTTCTTCACCTCTCTTCCACACTCGCCATTACTCTGAACTGTTGATCCCAAGTATTTAAACAAATCCACCTCTACTCCCTGCATACACACCATTCCTCTATCCTCCCTCTCATTCACACACATATAGTCTGTCTTAGTCCTGCTGACCTTCATTCTTCTTCTCTCTAGAGCATATCTCCACCTCTCCAGGGTCTCCTCCACCTGTTCCCTGCTCTCACTACAGATCACAATGTCATCTGCAAACATCATAGTCCACGGGGACTCCTGTCTGATCTCATCTGTCAACCTGTCCATCACCATTACAAATAAGAAAGGGCTCAGAGCTGAACCTTGATGTAATCCCACCTCCACCTTAAATGCATCCATCAATCCCACCACAGACCTCACCGCTGTCACACTACCCTCATACATATCTTGTACCACACTTACATACTTCTCTGACACTCCCGACTTTCTCATACAATACCACAACTCCTCTCTAGGCACCCTGTCATATGCTTTCTCTAAATCCATAAAGACACAATGCAACTCCTTCTGACATTCTCTGTACTTCTCCATCAACACTCTCAAAGCAAACATTGCATCTGTAGTGCTCTTTCCTGGCATGAAACCATACTGCTGATCACTAATCATCATCTCCCTTCTTAACCTAGCTTCCACTACTCTTTCCCATAACTTCATGCTGCGACTGATCAGTTTAATCCCTCTGTAGTTACTACAGCTCTGCACATCACCCTTATTCTTAAAAATCGGTACCAAAACACTTTTTCCTCCATTCCTCAGGCATCCTCTCACTTTCCAAGATTTCATTAAACAATCTAGTTAAAAACTCCACTGCCATTTCACCTAAACACCTCCATGCTTCCACCATTCCAAAATGGCTACATTTTAACACAATCATAGAAAATGTGGTTCCAATCTGCATTGTGTACTTGCTCACATCTTCAGCACATTCCTTTTATGAAAGAACTAATTTTACTGATTCTGTTTGGGGTTAAGAATGCTCTGTGCAAGCATTTCCAATTAAAAACTTTCCAGTATTGTGTAAAGGATGTATATGTTATTGATAATAAGCTAGTTGTTTTAATACCTTCAATTAACTATATTAAGTGTCCTTTTGTTATATATTTCCAATATGAGGTTTTGGGTGTTGTTTTATAGTTTATAAATATTTTGTAAAATTTTGAAATACTATTTCCCATGTCAGAGTCATTATATATGATTTCATATATGTATTTCGTAAATTTAGGTATTTCTTTAAATGAAGAATTGTTAATTATTCCACTTAAATCTTGCGAGTATGACAGAATACTTAGTAGAGTTAGCCAGTCCTGTTGTGGAATTTTGTATGTTGTTTTTATTACTTATCTAAAACTTTTAGTTCTTTGATACATTTGAGCCAACAAACAAATCCTTTCTGTTCCCAGGAATTAATAATTTCTCTATATAGTTTAGGTGGAAAGTTTTTTGTGACTTTAAATGGTGGTAAAAGATCAAACTAGATTTTTATATCTATATTTGCATTAATAATTTTCCTAAATGAGTCAATGTAATAATTAATCATACGAGTTTTAGTGGGTTTGATTAAGTTATATTGCATACTAATACATATGTGCCATGGCAAATTGTTTTTATCTGTTATTTGAAATTTTTTTTGTAAATCAAATTCATTTATTGATATTACAGTTAGTAATTCTTTCCAATTTGCAAAGTAATTTGGACTTATCCAAGCTGAGATCATTTTAAATATTTTTTTAAATATTGAATATTGATGCTTTTATACATGTTTCTATATCAGGGAAGTTTAATCCTCCCATTTTCCGTGGTCTGATATGATGTATTAAAGCTATTCCATTTCTTTTGGGGAAACCATAAAAATTGTATTAGGCATGAATTTATTTCTTTATGTATATTCCTTTCTGGTAACTGTTTTATTGCCAAGGCTATATATAGGATCTTTGGCATTAAAACCATTTTTATTAACTGTAGTCTATCTTCAAATGTTAATATTATTTTGTTCCATTTTAATTGTGTTGATAATATTATTGTAGTTTTTGAGAGTAATTCCTTATTATTCTCACATAACTCAATTCCTAGATATTTTAAGGTAGATTCTTGTTTCCCTATGATGTGATCCCCCTTAGTCTGCAGTTCTTTTTTTATTTAAAAATAAAAAAAAAATGGTTTTGATTTATTGAAATGGAGTCCTGAAGTCATGTGAAATTTGACGATTAACATATCTAATTCTTCTAATCTCTCTTTTGTATTAGATAATGCTAGTAATATGTCATCAGAAAATAGCATTACTTTAGAATTGTATTGTTCATAAACAGCTATTCCTTTGATTTTTATATTGTTATGCATTGAATCTGCCAATATTTCGGTAGCCAGAGCAAATAGAATCAGTGACATGGGATATCCTTGTTTACTGCCTTTTGTTATGTGTATAGATTCAGAGGTAAAATGACCTAACTTGACATATGCTAAATTATTTGTATATATTCTTTAGGAGATGAACAAAGGATGGTTGAAATTCAAATAGCATTATGGTTTTGAATTAATAGTCCCAATTTAGGGAATCAAAGGCTATATCTAAGCCAATTATGAGTGTTTCTTTATTTTATTTATTAACATAATCTATAACATAAATTATCCTTTTAATATTGTAATGTGTGTGTCTATGATATATAAATCCAGTTTGATCATTATTTATTGTTTTGGATAGTGGTATTTTCGTTCTGTTAGTTAATATTGTCATAAATATCTTATAGTTATTATTTAATAATGATATAGGTCTATATGAGGTACAAAGGTTTGGGTGGTTGTTTTCCTTTAGGATTGGTGTGATTAAGGAATATCTTCAAGAGGGTGGTATTAAAGCTTGTGACTGAATTTCTAATAGAGTTTTATGGAAGAGGGGTAGTATCTTTGAAGGATAAAGTTTATATATTTCCATAATTATGCCATCTATACCTGGAGCTTTATTATTTTTACCCTCTTTTACTATATCTGTAATTTCTTTGTAGGATATGGCTGCTTGCAGATCTAGTATTAATTTTTCTGTTTTTTTTTATATTAGAACATTTTTCATCTAGATTTAATTGATCGATATGTATATTTTCTTTTAGGAAATGTCCCATATAGTGATTTCTGTAGGCATCAAGAATGTCACCTTTATCTGAGGATTTTTTCCCTTTCTTTTCATGCAAGATACTTTTAATGTTATTAGCTTTTGATTGTATTTTAATTCTTATGGATAAATTATGTAGATATTTGGGAGAAGTGGCCAAGGTTGTAATTTTTAGTTTTTCTAAAGCTAAGCTAGTTTTATGTGTTAGAATTTCATTGTATTTATTGTTTAATACTTCTACTCTCATTTTCATCTCCAAATGATTTTGATTTTTTCAGCTTTTACTGATAAAATTTGGATTGTGGATCTAATAATTCAGAATCCCATTCGCTGATTTTCTTTATACCAAGTTAGGGTTTTACCATATATGTAAGCTTTTAATGAGTCCCATATCATTATTTTATTTATCTCTGTGGCGTAATTAATATTTAAGAAGAACTGTAATTCAGATAATAACCAGGGTTTGAACTCTTTAATTTTAGTTATATATGCTGTAATTCTGGCATTAATGATTAATGGTTTGTACCCATTTTGAAGTTTTAGTATCAATTAATTGTGGTCTGAAAAGAGGCAGGGAGTGATTGAAAAATTAATGATTTTAGAGTGTAAGTCATGGGCAGCAAATATTTTATCTATTCTTGTTTGGGTACCAAATCTGTGATCTTGATGGGAAAACAACAAAGATTTTATCTTCTTTAAATTTGTAAGTATCTACAAGATGAAATGATTCTACCCACTTGTTTAAAGTGTTTGATACAACAGATGTATGCAGTGGTCTTTTATTTGTAGTTTCAGAAATATCAAATATACAGTTAAAATCTCCTCCTAATAGTAAGTTACATGTATAATTATTGTAAATGAAATACAAGTGTTTTTTAACAGTTCCTGTTCCAATGCCTGGGAACCAGTATAGACTGGCTAGGATCCATATTCTGTTATTATATTTAACTATTACTAATGCCATAAGGCCTTCTTTATCTTCATACTTATAAATGATTTCTTGGTTAATCTCATTTGTTTTCCATAAAATTTTTACCCCTTTTGTCTTTGACTTATAAGTAGATTGTGCCAATATTATCTATTCCTTAGGATTCCATTTGTAATTGTCATTTGTTTTGAAATGAGTTTCTTGAAGGAAGACAATTTGTGCTTTGTTCAGTTTTAAATATTTCAGTAGATTTGATCTCTTGCTAGGATTGTTTAAGCCTTTGGTATTTAAAGTTAATAAAGTTAAATCCATCTTAGGTTATTTAGACTTTGTATTTTTTGTTTTATTGTGACTATTAAACATTTTCCGCTAAAAAATATAAAGTATATGTTTGAGCTTTTAAAGGAAATTATCAGTTTTATACTTTGAGTGTTTACCAATAAAGTAATGTTTTGGTCAGGCATACTAAAAATCTTTTTGGGAAATAAATTTAAATAAATAAATGTTAAGAAAACTAAGATCCGCACTAGCCATGGAATGAAACTCATTCCTAATCTGATGGATAAACCTAAGTCCATCAGATTATCACTCATACCTTGACAATCCAATACATCTGAGCTCCATAAATTGAATTATCATATGGAGAATATTTGCAATAGGAATAAGCAATATTTATATTATTTTGAAGAGATATAGTACTATTGTAGATTAGACATAATTCTAATACAATATAAATGTCTACTTAGTGTAAAAGCAAATAATATTTACATGAAAGATAGATGACAAGCATTTCAATCATAGTAAAGTAGGATGTATCATATATAAAACCTCAGTAAAAGATTATAGCACATAGTTATTTAACATATTCACCCTTATTGATGAAGTCTTTCAAAACTTGTCACTTAATATAAATAGATAGTAATAATATTTATACCTAATGTTTATAAAACAATGTATTTTACTGCATATATCAGAAGTTATAGTTCATTGTTTGCCAGCATTTAAGTAATGACTTTGTTTGTTGCTAATTTACTTAAAGCATCAAGTTTGTTTTATGTGAACATTGATGAAAGTTAGTGTATTTTAATTATCAGTGCATCACTCTTCCCATTTCCTACACATAAGGATTTTCATATCTGTCATTTCTTATTATAAAATGAGTGAAATTATAGATTCAAACAAAAAAAAAAATAACTTATCGTGATTAATGATTACAAATTCCCTTTCCATATTTATAAATTACAATTTTATGCCATATATTGAAAGTTTTTAGATTTAAATGGCAAAATTCTGTTTTGTATAATCAGCAAAGGTTAAACTGAGTGATTATTGTAAATTTAATACTGTTTGTTCAGAATCTGATTGTTACATTCTGTAACATTCCTAGTTCAGGCTTCTATTGTTTCTCTTGAACAACTTTGTCAGTTTGATGTCATGTATAAAACATTAGTTACCTTGGTAACAGCTTAAGTATTATGTATGGTCAAGATGGGTTACAAAACCACAATTCAAGTTAAAGGAATTATATGACTTGTTATGCAGATTTACTTATATGAGAAAATCATCATGCTTCCCCTTGATGTACAATATAGTATATGTCATTTATGACAAGTTAAAACAGTAGTGTTATTATACACAAGCCTATGTTATTAATCTGAGTGTCTATTGCCAATGTAATACTATTTGTTCAGAATATGATTATTACATTCTGTGGCATTTCAAGTTCAGGCTTCTATTGTTTCTCTTGAACAACTTTGTCAGTTTGATGTCATCTATAAAGCATTTGTTACCTTGGTATCCGCTTAAGTATTATATATCATCAAGATGAGTTACAAAAACTACAATTCAAGTTAAAGCAATTACATGACTTGTTATGCATATTTACTTATATGAGAAAATCATCATGCTTCCCCTTGATGTTCAATGCAGTGTATGTCGTTTATGACAAGTTAAGACAGTAGTGTTATTATACACAAGCTCATGTTATTAAAACCTGTCTTTAATATCTAAATTCATGACGATTATATATATACTATGTACATATTTACTAAAATCATACATTACATAACTATTGTGTGCGTTTTTTTTTTTTTTTTTTTTGGCTGTTGCTTAATTATTTGAGAGACCACAAGCTGTAATGCTTATTTTTATTATTAGCTCCTTCCAAACATGTTTACACAGTCCATAGACTTTAAATTATGAGACCCTTCTGGTTTCTTATTCATTATAAGTATATTTCCATCCTTACATACACACATATCAGTACTTCAAACACAGGTAGCAATGCCCATCCAGATTTGCCAAAATACCATTTTCTAGTTCATGTGGTGTGTTTCCAGGCTGTTCTTAAAATATCCAAACCAATATTAGTCCTGTTCCATTTTACCAGCCTGTTCCATGCAGTGGCCAGTCTGCCAGTGAACCAGTCAACACACTTTCCATTCCCACAGATATTTCCAGGAAGGAAATCTGATGACTCTCTAGCAATTCCCAGCAACCTGAAACACCCCTAGAATCAGCTATCCCCATATGTCCAACACATCCGAGCAAGCTCACCTCCCAGATCACTGCAAAGGGTACTGCAAAAGAGCATGTGCTGCTAGTCTTTCACAATAGCTCAGACTTCCACTCTTATGTAAGTCCTTGATGTGTTTGGACCAAAATACATTTTAAATATAAAATTATGCTTATTATTTTTTTATATATATTTTTTTTATCAAGAATCAACTTAATGAGCTAAACAAAGTGTTGGGAGACAATCAATATGTGTACATGTAGTTTAAAACAGCCATTTTATTATATATATATTTTTTTAAACCAAAAACTTCTTCGTTGCCAAGAATCATCTCAGAGGCTCCTTGGAGCCTTTAAGCATTATTGCTAGTCTGTCTCTGATACCATAGCAACCTGGGAGCATCTGTTTCTGTTAGTGTGTCTGTGTATTGCATACTAGAGGCTGAAGATGCACCTGAAGCAAAGCTTCACTGCAACTTCAAGCTTAAATTCCCTCCCTTTCTGTGAGGCAGCAGACAGGTAAAGAACGGAGATCAAACAGATAAAAAAAAAAAAACTCTTAACAAGAGATAATACATTCTTCCAGCCTTCCCACCTCTCACTCAGCAGATGTATAAACAAACTACTCTCTTCCAAAATATCCCAAATCACAGTTTTATCCACCCCCTTCCCCTGGATCCAGGCTAAAACACCAACTGTCTCTTCCTAATACACAAGCATCAGTAAACCTCGATCACAAGCCACAACAAACAGCTTCCTGGAGACAAGAACGGCAGCATACAACAGCTGCCAGACACAGCTACATCTACACACACCATGTCAGGCTTAATCAAACAGCACTCAAAGCTATGATGCCTGCCATAATTGATATTAACTATGTTTAGACAAAATAATAATGACATTTATACTAGCTGCCAGACATGGCTGCATCTACGCACACCCTATCAGGATTGATCAAACAGCACTCTAGGCTATGATACCTGCCATAATTGATATTAACTATATTTAGACAGAATAATGATGACACTTGTACTAAGAGCTTGCTACTATTATTTAACCAAGATATACATGACATTTCTAAGTTCTACTTTAACTGAAGAAGGTATTAGTCTCCATGACAGCATTTTTTTCAAAACACTCTACTGTTACTGCTATTATATATGATGTTAATTTGTTACATTTGAGTCTGAACTCTGATGAATAGTATCTTGTTGAATTAGTTAATTAATTACTTAAATTGTTATAAGTAAAATCAATGAAAAATGAACAGGATAAGTATTCATTGAGTTCAAGTAGGGGAATAGAAACCTCTATGTTTGTATTATATGTTGCTTTGTTTGGCTTATATATAATGTAAATAGTAGCCCATATTGACCTACATTTGTTGGTGAAGAATTATTGGACTATTTGAACAATCTGAATAAATCATTACTGTCTCTCAGTTGTTTAAGAAACTCTCATTTTTTAAATAAAAACAGATGACAAGTGATGTACTATATCAGTTGATACTTTCAGAGATGTAGTTGTAAGTTATTTTTTTGGGACAGCTATCTTGGAATCAGTTTTTTGTTTCTTCTTTCTAGCATCAGTCCAAGGATTTGTTTTTTTTATTCTTTTAAGAGTAGGAGCCATCCATTCCATTTCTTCTGGGATAGATACTATGTTGTCATTTTTGATGAATATAATAGCTTCTTCTAAGTCATTAAAGGTTGTCATCTCATTGGCAAAATGGTATTTTTATCTTGGCTGGAATGGCCAGCTGTGCTTTAATGTTTTGTTTCAACAGTTTTATTACTGGCAGTATTTTTTTCCTTTGTTCTAGTATTCTGGAATGGTAATCATTGTCAAACCTTATCAGGCTTTAATTGTATTTTAAGGGTGATTTTCTCCAAGTAGATTTCAATATTAGTTGCTTGCCCAGAAATGAAAGAAATTTTATAACTATGGATCTAGGTGGAGTATTTTTTCTCAGTGCTCTATGTGACCTTTCAATTTCATATTAAAGTCCCTCTTTCAACTCTAAAAATTCAGGAATCCAGGTTGTTAAGAATGAAATAATGTCTTCACCTTCAGTGTTTTCAGGCAGACAAAAGATCCTTTGTTTCTCCTTTCCCTGTTTTCTAAGTCATCTATTTTGTTAAGCAGCCATGTGTTTTGTTTGAGCAGAAATACTTTTTTGGAATTCTTCCTCTTTGAGTCTCCCTTCAATGTCATTTAGAGAAGTCTCTATATTTGTTATTTTTGTATGGTGTTGCTGTAATAGTTCCTTAAGAGTATCAGTCTGTTTCTGAGAATTTAATTTGAGGTTTTCTAAGTCATTTTAAAGCCATCCATCTTTCAAAGATAGTTCCTGTAAGGTAGATGTCATCAATTGCAGTTCTGTTTCAAAGCAGCAACTGGATGAGAATTCCTTGAGTTGTTCATATTCAGTGACTCAATATATCTCCAAGTTACTTGACCCGAAAATTTTTGTATATCTCCACCAAAATTGATATTTACATAGTTTAGTAGTTTATAGATTTTTGATGTTTTAAACTTGAAAATAATAACATTTTCCTATATTATTATACTAGTTTATGGAGCTCTCAAAATTCACTGCACTCAGTTGGCCATGTAGGCTCCTCCCCTAGAATGCATTTTCTTAAGGATATGAAATCTGGATTCTGGACCAAGCCAAAAGTGATGGTTAGGCAAAGGCTCATAAATAGGGACAGATTTTAAATATTGTTCTTATAAAGTTAGAATGATGCTGGAATAACTGGATCTGTGTTAGCATGCGTGTGTGTGTGTGTGTGTGTGTGTGTGTGTGTGTGTGTGTGTGTGTGTGTGTGTGTGTGTGTGTGTGTGTGTGAACAATGACCCAGTAATACAGACAGCTTTTAAATATTGCTCTTATAAACTTAGAAAGTTGCTGGAATAACTGGATCTGTGTTAGCAAGCACTTTTGTGTGTCAAAAAAGACTCAAAACTTGGGGCAGGTTTTAAATACTGCAGTTATTAAACTGAGAAAATTGCTGGAATAACTGGATCTGTATTAACATACATTTTCTGTAAGTGAGAACAAAGACCCAGTAATAGGGACAGATGTTAAATATTGCTGTTACAAACTTAGAAAGTTGCTGGAAAAACTGCCTTCGTGTTGACATGCATTTTCCATGTGCGGTTTGTGGGATAACCACTTCTGTGTTAGCATCCATTTTTGTTTGTGTGAAGAAGAACAAAAAAGGATAGATTGTAAATTTTACTGTAATAAACTTTAGAAGTTGCTGGAGTAACTGCCTCTCTGTTAGCATGCATTTTTGTGTGTGAAGACAAACCTATCATCCTGCATCTACACTCCCAGGATCCCTATCCTGAATAAGAGCTAAACCAACTACAGTCTATAGGCAGACCAAGATGCTTTATGCATCGCCCTTTCCAGCTTGAAAGCCAGTATCATCCGGCATCTACACTCCCAGGATGCCTATACTAAATAGAGTGCAAGTATTTTTTTTAAGGTTTTATAGCCTAATTTGTATATCTTATGTAAACTACAGATATCACTAAATGTCTCTCTTTAGTGTGCACACTGTCAAGGTTTAGTTTCCTGTTGTGGTTTTCACTAATGCTCTCACCCCTTTTCTAGACACTGTGAAAACTATCCTGCTTCCTTTGCTTGACCTGTGACATTGTTAATTACCAACTGTTCCCTCTCTCTCTCTGTTTCTGTCTGAGGTAGTAACACCTTGCTCTGTCACTAAACTCCTTTCTAACTCTACTACCCTCCTTTCAACCCACTTGTATCTGCCTGACTTGTATCCCCACATACTATTTCCAAAATATATTTTTATGTGGAGATATACACACTGACCCTGGCCCCAACACCTCCCCCAGTCATGACACCAACTCCATATACCCAACCATCTCAATTTGTAAACCATCCACCAAGAATCTAACTATCATCTCTATAAATATGCATAGCCTCCTAAACAAAATCTCCTAATTTCATGTATGGATAACCGATCAGCTACCTGACTAACTACAAAACACTATGCATCACTGGTATCTATATCTCCCTGGGAATAATATCCCTGGTATTGAAAGCATTCTCTCCTGGATCTCCAACAATATCTCAAATGAAACTATTCTCCTTTGCGATGTCAATGTTGTCTGGCAAACCCAAACCACTAACTTCCCTACCGCTAATATAAATCTCTATGGCTTCACTCAGTTTCCACTTGCACCCACTACAACAAATCTTTCTACACAGGCTCCATCCTTGAATGGATCCTAGTCTAATCCCAGACATTATCACAGTTCTAAAACACTCCCAGATTCTATCAGTGACCACCTCCCTGTTCATGTTCAGACTTTCCCTGCATCACACCAGGCAACACAAATACAAAGGATGCCATAGTCTCACCAACTTCAATGCAGAAGAGTTTAACTATATACTCAGCTCTATAAACTGCTCCTTCCTCCTTAACCAACCACTAGAAGATGCTGTTGTATTGTTACTTCTGTTTTAAATATTTCTCTTGCCTTAGAATCTTGCTGGAGTAACTGGATCTGTGTTAGCATGCATTTTCTGAGTGGTTGGTAGAATAACCGGATCTGTGTTAGCATCCATTTTTCCATTTTTGTGTGTGAGAGCAGACCCAAAAATAGGGGCTGATTTTAAATACCACTGTTCTAAACTGAAAAAAAAAATGCCAGAATTACTGGATATGAGTTAACATACATTTTCTGAGGTATATAACATCTGCACAATACCAGACATGATGGTGGGGGGATTTGGGGGGGGGGCAAAGGCCTGAACATAGCAACAGATTAACTATTGGTCTTATAAACTTAGAAAGTTAACAGTTTGTTGGTATTAGCTGCAGAGTTTCACTATTTTGCACACTGTTGTATGTGGTTCAGTTCTTAGAGCACTGTAGTTTTAATAACAATGCATAGTCTAAATTTCAGTTACAGTATACACTGAGATTCATTTTGGTTTGTGTTTACTGTTTGGATTGTGAGTTGCTTCCTGCAAATGGCCTAGGCTGGTATTAAATGCAATTAACCTAAGCAGATATCAACTCAACCCAGTTAGCTTCAATTTTGTCTGGATTGTGGGCTGCTTATTGTGAGTTTATGCTGCTTTTTTAAGGTATCAAAACCAGACCAGTTAGCAGCCATGTGGTGATGAATACACCTTGGTTGGGTTGGTGTGTGGAGATGTGAATGGACCTCTGTGACTGGCTTCCTTGATGTGTTAGAGGGCCTTGCTGCAATGAATGGCTCAGACTGTCTCCCTCTGTTGACTGAGTTGTGGGCTGCTGGTTGCAAATGGTTTAGGGTGCTGTTAAATGCAGCTTAACCAGGACAGCCAACAGCCCAGAGATGGCTTCCCTTTGGACTGGATTGTGGGTTACTTATTGCGAATGATTTAGGCTGCTTTGTTTAAGGTATCAAAACCAGAGCAGTTAGCAGCCAGGGTGTGTGGTGTGTTTGGCGCACTTGTGTGTGTGTGTGTGTGTGTGTGTGTGTGTGTGTGTGTGTGTGTGTGTGTGTGTGTGTGTGTGTGTGTGTGTGTGGTGGGTGTGTGGTGTGAGACTAGCTACCTTGATGTGGTACAGAGGTTTGTTGCAGTGGATCACTGCTACTAAATGCTAGTTAAGAGTGACTGTGGACTTCTCAGAAGACTACATTTTGGCAGGGTAGCATGGATGCAGGGTGGTGATGCAGCAAGGATGCATGGGGGATAGAAATACCAGAACTTAGAGTACAAATTGAAGAAAAACTATCTACATCCCTGCAGCAGAGATGCCATCCTCATGTTCTCAAAATGCATACTTTAAAAACCATAGCTGCACCATAATATCCTGTCCATGAAAACCATTAACAGAAAGGGAAAAAAGGTATACCATTAGCAATGTCATACACCAACCTTTATTATATTTGGTGTAATGCTGGAAATGCTGATCAACTCCCTTTCTCTACTAACACAGAGACTGAGTGGCATGCAAAGTGATCTCAGAACACCATATAGCTACTATACCTCACACAGGATATTCCAGGACAGTTAGTCATATGCCTTCTCCAATGCAACAGAACACATGTAGACAAGGGTAACCAAATCCCTCAAGTCTTCCAACATTTTTTCAAGGACAAAGAGCTGGTTGATATTTACACAATACAAAAAGCTTATCACTGCTCCTCCTAAATCAAAGACTCAGCTATCCGATGTAGACTCCTTTCCAGGACCTGGAAGTAGGCTTTCCTAGAGAGGTTGAAGATTACAATCTCTCTGTACTGAGCTCACATCGTCATGTTCCCTTTTTTGAAATGGGGATCAGCACTCTAATTTACCAATGCAGTGGTATTTCCCTGACTTCCATGCTACATTGAAATGGTGTGTTGGCCACAACACTGCAGTATCCAGTATCTTCAGCAGTTCTGGGCAGATTTCATTTATTTATTTTATTTATTTATTTTACATTTGTTGACATTTCATCCTCTTACTTAGCAGCCCACTTTGGAACTGTTATATCTCTGCAGGGCCTTATATGAAGAAATGGATCAGAATAATTTGTTATTTCTAGGTACTGCCTCATCAGAGGTGGAGAGGTCCACAAATTCTGTAACCTGGAAGCTGTAATATTAACTAAGAATTTAAAGATCGTATGATATTTAACCAAAGTATTATTCAGTAGAGAATTAAACTGTGATTTCATAGATAAATTAAATAAATAAATGGAAAGAAGACAACCTTGTCTAGTGCCAGCCTTAATTTGGATGAGTTTAGAAAGGAAAGTATTAAATCACAGAAACATATAAGAATTACCTTTAAAAACCTTAATACTATTAATAAAAACATGGAGAAATTATTATTTCCTTTAGGTTAAAAAGAATATTCTGGCCAAGTCTAATAAATACATTGATGGTATCAGGAGAGGTGGCAAATACAGGAATATTATTTTCTGATTCACCAACATTAGTGACTCATGGGTGAGAGCTTGACCTTGACTTTTTATCTACGTAAGGTATAGCCCAGGAAAGAAGACATTAGTCCTTGAAAAAATAAGCTTAAATCTATTAGCAAAAAGAGAAACAAGAATTTTAATGTCATGGTTTGTAATAGTAGTCTGTAATACATCAGGTCAGAAGGAAGGAGCTGCATTTTTGAAGGAAAATTATTTTAGACTGATTCAAATGGGAGTTCAAATACTCCTCATTCAAAATATATTCATAGTTTCATTGGTTTTACTCAGCTTATAGCTAGGCAGTCATCAAGAAGCTTTACCTTGTCACCTAATACTGGTAGATTAATAGTTTCCTCTATTTGGAGATTTTCCTCACATATTCCAGAACAAAATTTGTGATCACTCATCCAGTCCTCCAGATTGGTTTTAAAGGCTGCTATGGGAGTTCTTTGAGTAAACATCGCCTATTTCAGAAATGGAGGATATGTTGAGTTTGGTACCTGTCACAATACCTGTTCTTGCTGATGTGACAAAGCAGGTTTAGTCATCTGACCTTATCCAATGGTGTCACAAAAGCCATTCACCAACCACAAGGAAATAAACAGTGGAGAGAGAGACTAAGGCTGAAGACCTGATGAAGACATTTCAATATCAAACTAAAATAAATCAAGCTTACATGAAGTCCATAAACAAATACATACATGAAATGTAGCTACAATACCAATAAGCAAGATGTCTTCATTTTTTGTTATAAAACAAAACTATGCTTGCTATTGCAGTAGTAAACTTTGCACATGGTAGTACATCCTAAGGAAAATGGGAAACTAAATCAATAAGAACACAACTTTAAAGGCAAATATCATTACAAGTGTGGTGGAAAAGCTGAAAGCAGCATTTTGACCTTATATTAAAATTTAGAAAAATATGTTTACTTTTCTACAGTTATTGTTGGCTGTTAATTTCTACAGTTTTATCAATATTTAATCATATTCTGCACTTTTTATTTAATTTTCCTTGTTGCAAATTGAAGCATTGTGTTTGTACAGTCACCTGGCTGACATCTTTAATTGCTATGGTGCTTCTCTGCACTAAAATCAATTTTATCCTTCCATTCTAACTGTTTTTAGTAGTACTTAAACATGTTTTGATTATTTTCCTTAATTTTCTTTACAAGTAATTAAAGTGTTGAGTTGTACAGTTGCCTAACTGCATTTGACAATTCTGATGTAACTTCCATGGGCTTTAACTGCTGTTTCCACTCCATTTTTTCAATTTATAACTTAAATACTATTACTCCAGGGTTCTAAACCGTAATGTGGGCAGTCTGAGAGTTAGGGATTATTCTATGATATAGGACAATCTATTGCTTTTTCTATAACTGTCTGGGGCCAAAAGCTGATAAAAAGCTGCTTTTTCATTGGTTTGTTTAAGTTCTTAGCTCAGAGATTTTGCTGTTATCTGTGCCTTTTTAAGTGCCATGCAAACCTGTACTCTATGGACTCAGGCATTTCAATTGTAATTCTCATTTTAGCAAGCTTAATTAGAGCCACAGCGATTAGTTGGTTGTGATAAAAATACTACCTTGTTATGTAGGACTAAGTTAAGTTACTGTAAGCTGTTTCTACCTTAGTAGAGCACCTACAATAGTTAGTTATTATACTACACAATGTTTTGGTGCTGAATAATATATAATGTTACATTTTCAAGGATAAGAAGCATTTAATAACAAACAAATATACAAATACACTTTCCCCAGGATTCAATAAAGTCCATGTAGGCTCAGTGTAGAGCCTACACAGAATGTAACCATGTACGTGGCCATAATTCTCTCTCGGCAGCACACCATGCATGTAAATTGTGGTGCGTATCTAAGTGAGATCAGAACAACACAGATATTGAATCCATGTAAGACCACTGGCACACCCACCTTGACTGAAAGGTCAACAAGACATTTTATTTCAATAAGTTGGATTTATTTTAATTTTTTTTACATTTATGTGCATGTTTATGCAATGTGCTGCATTATTTAGCTGTGCTTAGCACTGTGCAACCATATATCAGAAATGTGTCAGTCATTTAAAAATAGAAACTGGTTGCATTCGATGTTTTTTTTTACTTCTATGTGCTTGTTTGCATGATGTGCTGCATTATTTAGCTATGCTCAATGCAACCATACATCAGACGTGCCAGACATCAAAAATAGAAACCGGATGTGTTCAATTTCTTTTTTTTTATTTTTATGTTCTTGTTTGCATGATTCACCATGTTATTTAGCTCTGCTTAGCACTGCATACTTATGCATTAGACATCTCAAAATAGAAACTGGGTGTATTTAATCAGTGTAGGTCTGTGGTGCTTAGCAACATGCAAACCCGCACAGTGATGCTGCACTATGCTTACTGCCACCTTTGCAGTATATCTGAAGATATTATGAATTCTTTTCACTATCCCAATGGCTAGATAGGTTGAGTCATGACCTACAATGTAGCAGGTTCGAGTCCTGGGCTCGAATGTCTTTTACATATATTGCTGTGAAACTGTGTCAGGTGACTGAAACATCAGTTGACTTTAAATTTAATAATTGTTACATTTAGAAATGTGTGCAATGCTAAGCATTGCTTAAACACAGTCAATTGTCTTTTCATGATTTTGCATTGTTAAGCTTCGCTTACACATGGGTTGTGTGAGTTTGTGTGATGCTAAGCTGCACAGTGCATTTTTGAAAGTTACAGTATGATATGCAATACGGCCTATTGAAATGGCAATAGGTGGGAATTTCACATTACTCCTTTGAGCCTGAACTTGACTGTAGGTATGGCTGCTGTCATGGGGGAAGGTGTGTGCTTTAGGGCACAATGGTGGGGTGTGGAGGAGTCCAGGGTTTTGATTGGACTCATGGTAGGCCACTATGGACCCCAGCTGCTGCAGGGTGACTATCAGGGCTCAGAGTGTATGTTTGATGCCTTGGATAATTTGGTCAGGGACCTGGCCAGTGCAACTGGTATCCCCTGCACCGGTGAGCAGTATCACTACCATCATGATGACCTGTATAGATGTAAGTGGGGAACCTTGTATACCTGGATCCAAGAAGCATGGGATGGGTGCACCATACAGATATGTAAGCATGTTTTCTATTAATTTATAAATATACAAGCTGCAAAACTGATATGCATAATGGTTTACTTCTCCTACCACAGCTACAGAAGAGAGGGATTTCTATGTCCAGTCCCATGCAAGGTGTTTGGTCAGGATGAGGCAAGTGCAAGGTATGTAGGAATATCAATAAAGTAATAACTTAATGCATAACTTAATAGTAAAATAAAGTAAATACAGATATTGCAGTCTTAACAGTTATGTTTGAAATACCTGGGATAGCATAGACTTTCATTAATGTGTCAGTGCATATCAAAACTGGTAAAGCAAGTTAAAGCAAGTAAGCATGCAGTACTGTGTAGTATAACTTCCTTAATGTTGTGGTTTACCCAGATTAAGAGTCAATCTTGTGGTCTTCTCATTGTCTGAAATATGATGTAGATTACACTAAATAAATTAATAGGGTAAATATGTAAGTTAAAAAGTCATAGACAGCTATCCATGTGTGTAAATGCAATATTTGGAACCCCATGAATCAATAAAGTGTAAAAGGAGATGGTGCTCTGGTAATTTACTTTTTCAAATGAAATGTTCAGTATTCCTATAGTGACTGCTTGTAGGTCTAATCTGACACCAGCCAACTGAGAAATGTTGTAGTATTCAAAACTGTTTTAGCATGTCATAAATAAATGTTGCTGAATACCCAGATAAAGAGTCAATGCTGTGTTCTGCTCATTTTGTCTGACATATGCTGTAGGGTGCAGCCAATAATTGAATAGGGTAAATGTGTAAGTTAACAGAAGTCCTACACAGCTATCCATGTGTATAAATGCAAGATTTGAAAGAACATGAGTCAATAAAGTGTAAAAGGAGATGGTATTCTGATAATTTATTCTTTCAAATAAAATGTTCAGTATTACTGTAGTCACTACTTGTGGGTTCTAACCCCATACCAGCCAACTGAGAAAGTGTGTAGTGTTCAATACTGTATTGGCATGGCATAAATAAAACATAACTATGCTTGCATGTGAAATGCACACCCATAGACCTGTGCCATAACTGTCCAGCTGTTAAGTGTAATCAGTGCACATGAACATACATCTCAACTGTCATGATTTTTGCAGAATGTACTGAATATTGCCTCATATGGCTGGTCTGTTTGGTACATGATCTTTCTTTACTGGCCAGCCTCTGCCACATTGCTGGGGATCAATATCAGAAAAAAAAGTCATTCCTCTCATTTGCAGATATAAGACATCACTTGAAATGCAATTTAATGGCAAATCTGTAATCAGAACACCTTGTTACTATTATATGAGGTCACTATGTAAAAATGTTTCCTGTTGTTGTGCCTTTGCACCGCATTTATGTATCGCTTGGCACATAATGTCCCATGCTAAGAGGTTGAGAAGTGTGTATGTGGAACATTATATATACAATATAAGCAATATTGAATGATTGTTGTATGCATTATGATCTGTACTATAGTGTGTGTGTGTGTGTAAGGAACAAGATAGTATTTCTAATAATAAATGGTGTAGCAGTCAGTGGTTTCACAAATTAAGTCTAACATATCTAGAAGTATGTAGAGTATGTAGCTGTAGTCTGTTTAGTTATATTATCTGTGAAGTTACTAATTTTCTTTTTTTTTTCTGTCATCCCACCCCTTCTCTTCTTTTATTTCTTTAATCAATACATGTATTATTATCATTTGATATTACCATAATATTTATTATCTCTTATGCTGGCCTTATGTATAATTTAATACAGCTTTGCTGTTAAAAAACAAACTTTTATTTACATTATTTATTGCTGTCCTCCTCATTATATTATTTTCAGTTTGTTTCAATTACTCATTATTATTTTCTCTTATGTTATTAATTACATTTGTTTGGGTTATGTTTATTTTTCCTTTACGTTCCCAGTGATCCACCTACCTTGGCTGAGGCACCAGGGTCCAGCACATCTGAGCCCCAGCCTAGTGGCAACCACTCTGCTGCCCCCGCACTACCTGTTCCATCAGGTAGTGCTAACCCTCAGGCTGGGGGTGTGTCCTCTCTGCTAGTGGACATAGAAGGGATGCCTTTGTCACCAAAGAGCAACTGCCAGGCATGATGCATCACCCTAAGCAGTACAGATGGAATGTCTGCTTCTAAATAATGGAAATGTGAGGCCTACAGAAAGGACCACATCTCAACTATTCCTACTAGGACCATAGAAAGTGCATAGAATGTCAGGTTATGCATTAGCGTGAATTTCCAGAGGATTCTGAAGTATGTTAATTCAAATGAGGCCCAGTAATGTCAGACTGCAGCCTCCAATGATTAGCTCATAGGTTCATAGGTTCATAGATTAATACTAAGCTAACTGCTCTTGCGAGCCATTTTAAGCCTAGCCAATTATCCCTTGTGAGACTCAAACCCTGCACCTTGTGTTTGTAAGGCAAACACCTTAACCATTAGGCCACCCTCCCAACCCTAGTTAGTGATATTACAGACAATCACAGCTGTACAAGTAACATACACATATGGAGGTCATGCTAGAAGTAAGGATTGCCAGCACACATGTTCCAGATGACTACCATGACATAACACATGAATTGGCAGTTGTTCAACTTGTTGACATAATGATTACTGTACCCCCTACTTTGTTCTAGGACATACCAAGCATGTTGTCTTTTACTCTGTTAATGATAACTTTGGCAAACATACTTACCTTAAACACATACCTTTTTTTCCAGTGGGGTGAAATCCCTCAAATTGGCTCTGGTTGTTCACCCAGGCTGACATGGGTCCCACAGTTACTCTTAAGTGTTATTATCCTGCACATTCTTCAGCCTCTCTGTCAAGGACTATTGCCTGCAGCCATCAGCAGCATTAGCTTCAGCCTGTACTACACACATCTGTATGTGAAAAGTAGCTGCTACAAATATTCTCTGTGTGCTGATGTAGTACCTTTACAACAGTAAATTCCACCCCAGCATATGAGAAAGGGGATGGAATCTACATTGAAGCCTTATATCTTGTTCACTAGTTCATATGTTCATAGGTTCATAGGTTCATACTAGGCTATCTGCCCTGGGGCAATTATAAGCCTAGCCCGATTCTGTATGGCTTACGCCACCCCTTGATTTGAGTATACTGTGCCCTTTTTAAGATTTAGTTTACTGTGCCTCTGTCTAATAGTGACACTGGAGTAATCCCTGGGACAAACCTATGATCCCCCATCCACCTATCGAGATTCTTCTTGAAGAGATTCAGTGAGGTGCTCTACCTCACATGAATTGGAATTCTATTCCAGAGCGAAGGGAGCCTCTGGGTTATGAACCTGTCCCTCCAGCAAGTTCTATTTATTTCTGTGCTGAGGTTCAAGTCCCTCAAGCGTGTGGCTCTAAGGGATTTAGATTTACTGAGGTGGAGCATGTCCATTAATTCTGGATTTGACATAGCTTTGTATGTCAGGCATAGATCGCCTCGAAGTAGGCAGTATGCAACTGAGTAGAGCTGGAGTTTTTTTAACTGAGCAGCATATGGCATCTGTTTGAGACCCTTGATCCTCTTGGTGAGATACTTTTGGGGTCTTTCTAATTGCTGCAGGTGTCGGGTAAGGTACATCTCAAAGGGGTCATTGTATTCTATGATGGGCCTGATGAGGGATGAATAAAGGGGCACGATTACCTCTCTTGATCTAGATGTGAAACCCTTCGTGATGAGGTGGGTTATGTAGAAGGTCTTTCTAACCACTTTGGCAATGTGGTTTTCAAAGGAGAGATTGCTATCAACTTGGGTCCCCAGGTCCCTAATAACTTTCTCTGTACATAATGGGTTTCCGCCTATGTGGTAATTTGTGGGCACATTGTTTTTGCCAAAGGTTATGACTATACATTTTTTGGCATTTAGCTTTAAACCATGGTGCTGGCACTAGTTATCTGTCTCTGTGAGACCTTTTTGAAGGATGTTTGTGTCAGCTGGAGAGTCGATTATGGCACCCAGTTTGCAGTCGTCTGCGAACTTGGTGAGCCATAGTCCTCCCATGTTTGCCTGTACCTCGGAAAAGTATATACCGAACAAGAGTGGTCCCAGGACAGAACCCTGTGGGACGTCACTTGTGACCGGTTTCGAGTCTGACATGGCTCCAGTAACTCTCACTCTGTGGGTTCTGTCTTTGAGCCAGTTTGCGACCCATCTTGTGACATAGGGGTTTATATTTAAGCTGGGTAGCTTATCTATGATGCCCGAGTGGGGTATTGTGTCAAATGCCTTTGCAAGGTCCAGATAGGCTGTGTGGACTACCTTCCCTTCACCTTTGGCTTTGGCGACTGTTTTGAAGAAGTCAACCAGGTTCAAAAGGTAGGATCTGCCCTTGACAAAGCCGAACTTTGTAGGATCTAGTGTCTGTAGGTCCTCAATGTCTTTGTTTATGAGCTCCATGATGATCCTCTCCATAGCCTTGCAGACTAAGCTAGTCAGGCTTATGGGGCGATAGTTTCCAGGGTCCGTAGAGGCTCCACCTTTGTGGAGTGGGACCACTGTTGCTGTACACCATTCTGTGGGCACATAGCCTGTAGTGAGGCTGAGATTGTATAGCTGTTTTATTTTAGGGATTAGTTCCTCTTGGAGTTCATGTAGGATGCAACCTGGGACGCCATCTGGTCCCATGGAAGCAGTGTTTTTTGCTTTGGAGAGGGCAGCCTTCACCTGAGCATCAGAGATGTTTGGGAGGCAGCCCTCTGCCGGAATAGATACTTGCTCTTTTGGGGGGAGGGGGTGGAGAAGTTTGCACTGAACCTGTCTGCCAGGATATTGGTGATGTCTGTGGGTTCAGTGTATTTTTTGTCATTTAGAATCAACTCAGAACAAGTCTGGGAGTTGCATCTCAGGTTCCTAACATAACTGAAACGAGCCTTATGATTGTCTTTGGTGTCCTGTGCAAGTTTCCTCTCAAAGCTGGCCTTGGAGGATTTTATGAGGGATCGTAATTTTTTGCTAGTACTGATCAGAGATGCCTTCCCTATTGGGGATTTTGTTCCATCATGTAGTAGCTTCCTCCTTCTGTTGTACAGTTTATTTATGGCAGGGGTCCACCAGACTGGACGCCTGCCTTTGGATGATTGGGTCTTGGTTTTGTTTGGGATAGCATGATCCATGCATTGCTGGGGATGTCCGTAGAATGTGTTTATATAGGATTCTGCAGTTTGGGCCATAGTTTCCACTGGCCCTGGGGCCTTGAAGGATTCCACTTCAGTTTTGAGAAGTGAGAAGTTCGCTTTTGAAAAGTTTTTCACTGTGGTTTTCTGGGCTGGGGTTGGGGTCGGGATGTGGACATCCAATGAAATTAATTTATGGTCTGATCTTACCAATGAGGGATATACTTCTGGTGTGGAGCATAGAGTCCCCATGTTGGTAATGATCAGGTCTAGTATGTTGTCCCCTCTTGTGGGAGTGGTGACTAGTTGTTCCATAGCATTTGAGTTTATAATTTCCAGGAACCTTTGGGCTAAGGTGCTGGGGCTTGAGTAGTGTTCCCAGTCAATGTTTGGATAGTTGAAGTCACCCAATATAATGTTTTCAGGAAAGCCGAGTGGGATTCCTGACTTTGAGAGGGTGGTCTGTAGGATGCTATAAACTGAAAAGCAGTCTTGCCCACTGTTAGTTGCACATGGATGGTCTCCGATACTTCATGCAATGCCACTAACCTGGAGGTGTGGATATCCTTGATAAATATGGAAACTCCTTCTCCTTTTGTGGTTTGGTCTGGGTTTTGGGGCCGAAAAGCATGATATGAGGTATAGCCTGGTAGTGCTGGGGTGCTCTCTGGAGCCTTAAACCAGGTTTCTGTCACTGCACAGATATCGATGTTCTCCATACTGAGGAGAGCTTCGAGTGCATGCATCTTGAGGTTAAGACTTCTGGCGTTAAGCAGCATTACCCTTAGTTTCTTGTTCCTTGTGCTGTTTATGTGATTGGCTGATTATACTGCAAATCAGCTGTGTAGGCTGCATGTAGCATTTCTGAACCACAGATTGGTTCAGAGGCAATCACCTGCTAATGAGAACCATCTTTATATGGCAAACTTCTAGCTAGGGGAACCAGTGTGTATGAGAGATAGTTTGTATGGTTAACTCGTTTACACAGTACTTATATAGCAGTATCTTTCAACAGAGGAATATTGTACTGTATCAGGTATGTAACCATTTTGTTTCCAACATGATGCATACATTTGTATGTACTTAGGGAGAATGGGGATTACATCAGTAAGCCTTTGTTAGAACTGTACTGATGACATGGCATTGATCTTCAGCCCTGTTACATGTACAGAGGATGTGGAGTGCAGCAAGGGTATAATGCTGTGTGATAACTAGGTACACAGGTCTCCTGGATACTTCCTTTGATAGCAGTTGCAATAGTCCACTGCTATTTTGTTGTTACTGCTGTTTATGCATATTATATGAGGAGGGGGGGTTCTGCTATGGGGCACACTACAATGGACTCTTGTGTTGGGTGTGTGATCATACATGAGTATCTGTCAATCACTCTTGCTACTATCCTAGTTCTGTCCACACCCTTTGTATGTTTGGCACATGGTTGAATATGAGATGTGTAATCAAGTGGTGAATACTGATAGCCTTCCTTTATTGCTGTATCTTTACATACTGTACTTCCACATATGTGATCCTGACATATGTTCTCATTTTTTTTGTATTTCAGGAAATATCATGCATGCACAATGCAGGGCACCATTTACTGAGGCAGAAAATAACTTCATCATTGAGGCTTTGTGCCAACATTACTAAGTCCTGCTTTCCAGAGGGAGAGAAAATAGGCCAGAGCGTGCAGCCAAGTATGATGAACTGGTGCATAACATCAGTGCTGTGGGGCACCAGAATCATACCTATGAGCAGGTGCGACACTGTGCCACAGATATGATAAACTCTGCATGCAGACATGCAGCTGATATGGCCAGAGATCATCAAGTCACTTGTGGTAGGCCTGCAGCAGAACAACCTCTTCTCAGCCATAGAAGAATTTCTGGCAAACCTTGCAACACAGAACAGCTCCCAGGTATCCATCAGCCAATATGTTGTGGATGTGGGTGCCTCCCAGTCCTCTCAAGAGGAGCATCCAGGTATTCTTAGTTAGATTAGCATTGGAATACTGTTGCACTCAGTGTGTCAAGATGTATATAGTTTTAAATTGGTGTCAAGTGTTTTATGGGGGTGTAGCTGCAGTTTTAAGCTCATGTAGAGATTGTGACCCACATACCTGTTAACATAGCAACTACTGTAAAGGTGAGATATTTGGACATATTACCCTTTTTATATCATAACATACAGTGCTGTTGTCATTACCTCTCCCTCAGTTTTTTTCAGGACCGTCAGGAATCAGAACAGGTTGTGCACCTGCTGCTGGTAAGCACAAAACTGTTTTGTCAGAGATGTGCATATAGTTCAATGTATTTGCTAAAGTGTCATTCCAGGCCTGCTGGTTGGGTTGTTGTACTGTCTGCATGACTGCCAAAAGGACAGAAATTTTCTGAAGGTCCATGTTTTAGAGTCATACCTCTGTGTTGTAGGTGTGACCATAGTGATTGACTAGACAGTATTGTCAAGACATTATAGATTGCCATAACTGTCAACTGTGAAGATCCTTCCAGAATGTCAGGAGTGTACATAATTTATGTTTTTCTCATGAGATTCTTGTTTAATGAATAATTATTTCCAAATAATTACAGATTGGGGTTAGAAAATAATGTCCTCATGTCCTATTATGTGAGGTCGAGGGGTTATACAAGTCTGTGATATTGACAGCAATGTATACAGCTTAACATATATTGCACCATAGTACTACAGAGCATAGAAATGCAGGTATTAATGTATTGCTTTTTCCTTTTTATTACAAGTGACTGGAGAGGATGGTCTTTGTCCCCTTCACAACCTGATGTTAGTGTGTGTCTCCAGACTCTGATGATGATGGCCAAATTGAGGCACAGCTAGGGGCTGCAGAGGCTGAATCAGATACAGAGGTTGACATCCCTCATCCACCCTCATTATCACCGTATACAGCCAGTATTTCTGTGCATACCCAGTCCCCTGAGGCCACAGATACTGGACAGTTGGATGGTGGGGACATTAATCAGGGAAGTTAGGCTACTTTGGCTTCAGTGACTGTTGACACTGGCCATAGCCTAACAGTAGGTGAGGTTCCACACAGGCATATTGATAGGGGTATTCACAGGAGACCTGCTGTTCTTCCACCACCTGTCACAGGTGTCTCATCACGTGTCACTCGGCATAAGTTTAAGGCCATCATGGTGGCACAGGCACATTCAGAGAGGAACTCCTGATGAATGCTCAGGGTTATGGATGCAGCACAGACTGACATCTGTGACTGCCTCCACCGTATTTCTGTTACTCTGTAACAATTGACTGATACAGTGGAAAGAGATAGGTCTGAGACAGATTGCACGCTATCTGTCTTGTAACACACATTGTCTGCGATGGAATATCTGACTGGAGTTGGTAGTCGGCCTCAGGGGTGTAGGTCAGCAACTACATCTGCTGAAAGTCAATGGCCATGTACAATCACGTCCCCATTGTGGTGGTACATCCAGCACTCCAGAGGGAAGTATGCTGTCCACACAAAGATATAGCAGGCCAAGGGCTCATGGTCCTGGGCATTCCCATGGAGGACACATCCCCAGCAGACATCAGTCACCCTCAGGTAGTAACACATCATCTGACCTTGGGGCTGAAGGTGCCAGTACAATTCCAGGCAGAGTCATTTATCATGTTCAGGGGCAGTGATGATGAATTGTCAGCTCTACCATGGACGGCTCACAACTGTCCAATATACAGACATGTAGGGCTAGCACTTTGCTTGGTTGTGTTCATGCAGACACTCACACACCACTGTCACATTGAGGGCACCTACAGACACATGCAATATTTCCATCATCCATCTTGCCTGTTTCCCTTCCTGACTGACACACATGCTTGCCAACTTATTGGGTCAGCCAAGGCCTCCTGTAATCACACACAACACCCTGTGCAAGTGATGATAACTGTGCCACATCCCTATCATCTTTCTCATGGATGCAGAGAAATAAGGCTATGTGTTTCATGCACAGGGTGACTATCTACATTAATATGAATTTGTTTCATCCATTGTTTCTGTAGATGTGCTTCTTCCACTGGTCATTTACAGATATTGTACTTTGCCATTTATAATGTGTATAGCATAATTTGTGTACATTACGATGGATGCTGTTGTAAGGGCCATGGAGTCATGCAATGAAATATGTCTCATGGAAATGTTTACGTTTCACTTTCAGGATTGTGTTGGACACACCTATGGGTAGACATCTACAATCAACCCATCAATCTCAGAGCATAGGACTGAATGTCAGCACAGGAGAACAATTTAATCAGAAAGGTAATACAGTATAAGTTCATAGATTCATAGGTGTTTACTAGGCTAATGAACACGAGGGCTTTTTTAGGTCTAGCCATGCATCCCAAATCAATAACAAGGTCTGATACCTTTGATAAATGTAATCAGGGTTTTGGGAGATGAAACATTTACAAGCAGGGGCCTGGGAGATGAACCATTTACAGTTTCCCTGTGTCCATTAGAGACATAGGTCCCAAACCAGAGATGATTGTCCTGTTCCCTATCCAATTGTGTAAATTGAACATGATTTGCATTATGGCAAACCTCTGCTTCACATGGATGGGGAGCCTGTTCCATACAGGGTGTAGTCTTTGGGATACATACCTGTCTCTCCAGCATGTCCTATTTATATCACAGGCAGGGTGTAGGTTTGTAGAAGGGGTAAATCTGGTGCCAGTTGTTTTGTGGATATGTAGGAGGTCCACAGTGTGATCTGACAATGCCCTGTATGGCAGGCATACATCTCCCTTCCAAAGGTTGTAGGACACAGAACACAGGGATAGGGCCTTGATGCTGTCTGCATAGGACATTTTATATACTCCTTGTATTGGTTTAGTGAGGAACCTCTGTGGATGTTCCAGTTGTCAGATATGCCTAGTTAAGTACATACCAAAGGTGGGATTGCACTCAATGATAGATCTGATGAATGCTGAATACAGAGGAACAATGACTTCCTTGGACTTACATGCCATACCTTTGTTAATAAGTTGCACAACATAAAATGGTTTCCCCAATACTGTAGACACTTGACAGTCAAAGGCAAGATTACTATCTATGTATGTCTCAGAGTCTCTGACTACTGGGTCAACTGTTAGAGATGTGCTGTCAATATGATAGTTACCAGGGATGGATGACTTCAAGCATTTTTTTGTCATTTAGTGTTGCTCCATGGCTCTGATTCCAGTTGTATGTCTGTGTCAGCCCCTCCTGGAGAGCATTTGTGTCAGTGTGTGATTCAACTTCAGCTCCTAATTTGCAATCATCTGCAAATTTAGTCAGCCAGAGGCCACTGACAGTGGCATTGACTTCAGACAAGTAAATGCCTAAGAGGAGCGCTCCAAGGAATGATTTTTGAGGGAGACCACTTGTGACTGGTCTGGTTGTAGAGGTGGACTCCCCTATGCCAACTTTCTTGGTCCTGTCTGTGAGCCATTTGGCTATCCACTGGCTGACATATTAATTTGTACCTAACCTCTTGCATTTGTTAACAATGCCTAATGAAGGTATAGTGTCACATGTCTTGTCAGGCCATGATAGACAGTGTGAACCATTTTTCCCTTATCCATTGCTTTGATTACCTTCTCAAGTAGGTCCACCAGGTTGGGTAGGCATGATCTGCCCTTAATGAAACCAAACCTGGGTTTGTTCCAGTGTCTGGAGGTGCACTACATCTCTACTGATCATTTACATGATAATTCTTTTCATGGGTTTACATATTAGACTAGTGAGACTTATGGGTCTGCACTGTCCAGGGTCTGTAGATGACCTGCCTTTGCGCAGAGTGATGACTGCTGTTGTTCTTCATTGATGAGGCAGGAAGGTACAGTGACAAAGTAATTCCAAAGGTCCTGAAAGTCATGTTTTATGTGGGTTTATATCATAAGCTTGAAAGCTGATAACTCCGAAGCACATAACTCTGAACTTCAAACCTCAAAGTTCAAAAACTTTGAACAGAAGAACAGAGATCGCCATAGAGTGTGTGAAGGGAAGATTTCCCTTTACTGCACTGTAGTGCGATCTCGGAGTTGGTATATTTAAGTAGTGGGGGGTGCAGGGGGGCTTGCCCCCTGCACAGAGCATTTTTTTGTTTGTTTTGGGTAATTAGGGGTTTTTTTGCAGATTCGATGCTGTTAGCTTTTGAGGTGTGAAGTTTGCGGTTTTGTGCTTCGGAGTTATCAGCTTTCAATCATCTGATATAAACCCATTTCATGTTATTTAGAAGGCATGCTGGGATATTGTAAGGCACTTGTTCTTAGAGACAGCATTAAGGACCTGTTCCCTCATGATAGTAGGGGTACTTATATTTGATGGTATTTCCTGAGGGAAGGTTGAGAGATAGGGGGAAAGTTGGGACTCAATCTATCAGCCAGGAAGTTTGCTCTATCTTCTGCCTCATTACTGGTGGTTCCATTTAAAATGAGATGTGTACATAATTTTGTCTTGCCTTTGAGGTTGCAGACATATCTAAAGTATGCTTTGTGGTTGTCCTTGGCCTGGGAGCCCAAGCTTACCTCAAATCTGGCTTTGGTAGACTTCATTTGTGCTCTGTTTTTTTTTTTGTTCACTTTTTTGAGAGTGCTTTTATCCTGCTGTGTGCTGCACCTCCTATGTTTTGTCATGAGTTTCTTCCTTCTGTTATACAGCCTATTGATTCTATGATTCCACCAGTGTGGTTTGCTTTTCAGTTAGTTCTGTACTTCTCCTGGTGGGTGTGGCTGCCACAATGCAGCCATTAACATGCTGGTACAGGGTTTCTGTGAACCCTGCTGCATAGGCTGCAATGTTCTCATGGTTTAAGGGTTTATGGGAGCTTGTGGTTTGGCCAGTATATCACATAAAAACTGGAGAGTAGTTCCTGATTATTTATGGGTGCTTGAGATTTGGCCAGTTTATCATGTAATAGCTGGAGGTTAGCCTTAGAGTAGTTCCCGAATATTCCATATCTAGCTGGGGGTCCATGTTTCATTTCTACTTCAAAAGGAGACCAATTTGTATTTGGTTTGGACCTTACCAGGGAAGACATTACAGTACAGGGTTGTGCATGCCTCACCCATATTGGTGATGACCAGATCCAGTATGGTTGCACCTCTGTTTAGTGCATTGGCTATGTGGTCCAGGGAGTTTCTGTTTACAAATGCCAGCAGTAAAAAAGCCAGCAAAAAGGTGTAACAGGTACAACTTTTAATAAAAAGTTAACACATACAGACCGGTTTTGTCATACATAAAAAAGCCTTCCTCAGTGTAACTAAACCAAAGACCCAGCACTCCTTATATACACACACCCATGTATAACAAAGATCATTCATTGGCTGTTTACAATTGCTCATTCAATCCAGGGGGAATAAAACCCCCTAGTTTAATTATCCATCTTTTTTCTTTATTATTAAGGATATTGTGCCAACCAGTTTTATTAGTTCTGTCCCCCTTCATAATATCAATAACCGTAAATCTAAATGATGCTGCAGGATGAACAACCACATGTTTATATAATGCATTGGTAAGCCTTTTTTGATTTAATGTCACTCATGTGCTGACTGATCCTAAACTTCACAGGCCTGGACATCTGGCCCACATAAAAGGCCGAACATGTACAGGTGGCTAGGTATATGACCCAATCAGACGATTTAGCAAAAAATTTAATGTCATAAAAATGACTAGTGTTACGACTACTGAAAGTTTTTGTCTGATTGATTCTAATACAGTGTGCACAATGGCCACAACTATAACAGCCTTGAAGGACATCCCCCGATAAAGTAGATTGTTGAATGGGGGCAACCATCTGGGCTGGCACCTTATAGTGATTAAAATGAGATGCCAAAGACCTACCCCTACTGAAACCAAAATGGCATTTGTCCCCAATAAATGTCCTAATTCTTTCATCTGCTTGTAAGATGTTCCAATTCTGCTGTACAACTTCAGAAAAAACAGTAGTATTCCGACCATATGTGGTAATCATTCTGATAGGGCTAGATTCAGGAGTGGATTTATCTTTATATCATAAAAGCTCCTGTCTATCCATACCACTCCCCTCCCTACATGCCATGGTGATTACTCCACATTTATATCCACGTTCCTTAAATCTCCTAATCATATCCCTCTTGTGATGATTATGTTGATCCCTGTCAGAGCAAATGCGTTTTATTCTCATAAACTGAGACTTCGGAATATTCTGGATGACATGTGGCAGATGTTGGCTGCTGGCATGGAGGAGGGAGTTGTACTCAGGAAATTTGCAGAACATCTGTGTCTCCAAAGACCTATCGGTGTTTTTAGTTATGAGAACATCCAGAAAGGTAATATGATTTAGATCTTTTGTACAAGTAAACTTAATACCTCATTTATTCCCATTAAGGCATTCCACAAATTCTTGTAAATACTCCAACCCCCCCCCCCCCTCCATATGAGCCAACAGTCATCCAGGTAACGTCGCCAGATGTCCATTTCTGGCAAATAAAGATTGTATAAGGGATCATGTATAAGTTGTTCTATAAAGGCCATAAACAAATCGGCATAAATGGGGGCAAAGGATGCCCCCATGGCTGTACTCTTGGTTTGCAAGTAACATTTGTCCTGGTAAAAAAAAATTTTTAGTCAGGACATGTTCCATCATGACCACTAACAAGGTATTAAATCCAGGGGGATATAATTAGGCAACTCCAAGCCAGTGTTCCACCACCAAAAGGCCTGTCCAATGGGGGATGTTACTGTATAAAGAGACTACATCCAATGTACAAAGATGCCAATGGGATTCAACCTGAGCATCTGATGTAATTTGCAAAAACTCAGTAGTATTGCGAATACGAGATTTTACCAAAAGCAACAACGGTTTAAGATATTGTGTCAAAAACACTGCCAAAGGTTCTGTCAATGATCCAATATCCAAGACAATAGGTCGACCCAGCGAATTGGACAAAGATTTATGAATTTTAGGTAGCAAGTATAAGTATTGTTTTTTTAGGGTCCGGTACAGCAAGATTTTTAGTATTGTTGGATATAATCTCCTCATCAACAACCAATTGGACGAAATCATCAATCTGGTGTTTGAAATTACTAGTGGGGTCCAGTGGCATGGACATATAATACATGTGATTATTCAATTGTCTCCAAGCTTCATTGTTATAAGTGTCAAAGTCCATCACCACAATGGGTCCCCCCTTGTCCGCTGGTGTGATAACAATATTGGTGTTAGATTTAAGTTCCATTAATGCATCTTGTTGAATCTTTGAGAGGTTATGTGGTTTAATCTAGGCCTCACCATGATAATGTGTAGATCTTTGAAGACACTATGTAAAAATAATTGAACCACTGGGTGCATAGGTGGCATAAAATTTGATCTTTGGAAATAAAAAACATTATTAGTGGTACTAGTGTCATTATTCCTATCAAAAAACAACTTAAGATTCAAAGTTATACCAAAAGCCAACAAATCAGTCACAAAATCATTTTCAGGCACAAAAAAAGCTGGCACAAAATTCAACCCTTTATTAAGGAGGTCAGGTTGCACAGGAGTCAAAGTCTGAGAAGAGATATTAAGGACATTCTTATGTTCTATTTGTTGCTCAGAATCTGAAGTAAAGTTTCCACATTTGGTATGTTTCTTGTGCTTACATCCCCCCTACGTCTGGGATTCCTAAAGGCAGTTCTGTGCTATTGTTAATACGTTTTGGTGTAGGTGAGGTTAGGCCTGGGGGTGCCTCAGAGTCAGTATAAGAGGAAGACTCCTCCCCAGAGGTACCCACAGAAAAAGAGCTGGATTTCCTTAATAATGATCTGGGACGTTTTCTTTTGTTAGGTTTGAGACCCGCATTGGAAAATTTGACACTCTTATATGGACCAAAAGGTCTACCCTTTTCATAGTTCATAAGATCCCTATTAAATTTATGTACCTTATGTTCCTTCAGCTGTTTTTCCAAAGTTGAGAGTTCCTGTGCTAAGTGTTGTTAGTGAGTGGAATAATTTTTATGTCCTACAAATTTCTTCGACTGTTCACACAGCTTTGTAACTTCCAAAATGCCACCATCTATACATCAATTGTAATATGAAGTAAGAGCCTGAACAAACCCCATTGATGCCTGTTGTTGTATGCCTTCCCATGTTGTTTGTAATTCCTCATCTATATTATTGACCAAGTGCTGAATTCTCACCTGTAATCCTCTGGGACTAATGTTTTTCAACATATAGGCTTTAAATAAACGCAAGCGCCAAACATTGGCTGTTAAGTTTTTCATGCTCCTAGACAACTGGCCAAACAGGTCCTGACAATCCAACTCCAATTATGTTGATTCCTGCCCCTCCAAACCCATCACTTGAGCCCCTACACCAAATATGCCTAAATCATCACGTTCAGATGATATACCTCTAAGCAATTGGTTAAGGTCCATGGTGAGGACCAAAAATAACTGATCAATAGACCAGAACAAAAACTGTTTCAACACCAAATGGAAGGCACACACCACCTTTTTTATTTGAACAAAAGGAAAGTTTACCAACAAGAAAATTCATATAATACCAATAATAATGCTTCCAAATGGAGTACAATAATAGACCCTACCAGCTCCTGAACTCCATAAGTGGGGGTGCAACGTCACACCGCGGTTGTATGCCAGAACAGTTAGTATAAAACAACCATCAAAACTCTGAAGAAAATACTTAAGTATGACAATACTATGTTCTGAAAAAAGAAATATTATTCAATGGAGTACTATAATAGCCCCCACCCGATGAGACCCAAAGTGGTGCTATTCAAAGATTGTCATTCAAAGTTTCCCAGCAGTAATATTTGGTATATTAATTTAAGAACTCTCTGAGAGAGAGACTTGGCATTCTGTAGTTTGTCTTTGACCTGACAAGAACTTCCACTCACCATATCTGCTTCCTCTGCAAGTAAGTTAACTAGGGTAAAGTAATTTCTATTAGATACAGTTAGGAATATAGTGAAGTATAGCTTAGATGTTTTCTTTATTTGTTTGAGACTGTGCTGCAATGTTTTAAATATTTCCTATGATTTTGAACTCTGATATAGCAGTGATTATTTACTGAATATTTTCTTGTTCTTTTATTTATTATTAAATATATTTAAACCTTTCATCATCGCTGATATTTGTGAGACATATTTAAGTTCTGAGAGTACTTACACATTTATTTGGTGACACTGTGGGCCACTCCTAATAGCCTCGCTCTTGGAAAAACTACCATTTGGATTAATAGTATCATTACACAGTAAGACTGGAAGCTGATAAGAAGTGGGTGGTGGAAGTAAAAACTACCTTATAGTCTGGGCAGAAGGGGGCATAGCTAGTAAACCTTTGCCAACCTTTCCCAGGTGTGTGTGTGTGTGTGTGTGTGTGTGTGTGTGTGTGTGTGTGTGTGTGTGTGTGTATAAATCAAACTTCAAAGTGTGTGGGTGTCAGCTACTTGTGCAGGGACACGAAGTACTGACTGGACAGAGAGGGTGCTGGAGGTCTTGCTTGGCCACTCAGCTGAGATCTCAGCTCTATAGCTGTGCCAGTGGGGAGTCTTACTGGGGATCTGGAGAAAGAGGGGGAAACCAGCCCCAGACCGACTGTGATCTCTGTGTGCTCCTAAGAGAAATTGCACTTTACTGTGTGTGTACTTGTCATCCTCCCAATGTATGTCTTCCACTGGTGCTAGTGATGAGGACTGAGGCTCTTTGATTACTGATCCAGTGGATGGACTTCACATATATTAGTGGAAGTGGTGGGATATCCACATATTAGGATTCAGTGGTGTGGATATTGAATTCCTATAGCCTGTAAGCAGTGGTCAGTAAGGAAGGTGTTTGTACTCTCAATCAGCCACACAGTGAACATTCAGAGTTTCATATCACAATTGTTTGTTTTTTTTTTTTTTGTTAGCTTAGTTAGTCAGGGAGAGCAGACAAGGATGTCAGCAGAGGAATATGGCAAGCTAACAAGGAGCCAGTTGGCTAAGATGTGCCAAGCCAAAGGACTAGGGCATGCCAGTCTGACTAAAGCAGAAATGATTGCAGCCTTATTCACAGCTGCATCACAAACCAGCAGCCAGGAGGATAACCAGGTTCACTGTCAGAAAATGGACAGTTCAACCTTTCCACAGAGGACTTAAAAATCCATCTGGAGTTAAAGAGACTTGAACTGGAGGCCAAATGTTTGGAAATAGAAGCAGCAGAGAGACTGAGATGTCTGGGGGCTGAAGAAAAGGAGAAACTGAGACATCTAGAAGCTGAGGAGAATGAGAGGCAGAGGCAACATGAAAAGGAGATGCTGACTCTTCATCAGGATCATGGAGGTAATAGAAAAGGGAGTAACTGAACCCCAGAAGCAACAGAGGTCAATACATTTCTTCCATAATTTACAGAGAGGGATAATTTTGATAGTTTCATTCATATGTTTGAAAGGGTATGTAAACAGTATAATGTTGACCAAGGGCTCTGGGTACAGTTCCTGACCCCCTGACTCCATGGTAAAGCTGTAACTGCTTTTTCTATATTGTCTGATAATGGTTGCTTAAATTAAAATACTGTTAGAAATTGTTTATTAGAGTTGTGATGTCCCTGCACTGGCCCAGTTGTCAAGGAGCCTCAATCTTCACCACTGGCAACAATGGGGAATATACACACTGGGAGGATGACAAGTACACACACAGAAAAGTGCAATGTGAGTGACCTGGGTCATACAGGGGGGCCTATAGCTTGCATGGAGATAATACTGGATTTTACCTACTGTTAATTGAACCTGGAGTAGCTCAAGTACATTGTCCTGTTTCACTAGCCTTGAAGTATCTTTAGTTTTGATGTACATAGAGACACCTCCACCTTTAATCCCTGCCTGTGAATTAGCTGATCTAAATGTGTGGAAGGCATAATAATCTTGCACTGTTGGAGTGCTCTTCTCTGCTTTAATTCATGTATCAGTGACTGCACAGTCATCTTCTAAGAGCTCAAATAAGTATCTATAATTATAGTCTAGGGAGGCATATCATAGGTCATATATTCTCACATGGACTATGACTGAGTCATATAATAGGAAGTTGCAAGGCTAATGGCCCTAAGGCCCTTACAAGCCTAGCCAAGTTCTACCCTTATGATCAGCACCAATTGCCCCGGTCCAAGAGGGACACAGGTGGAACCTCTGGTGTGAATTTATGGTTACACATCCAATCATCCACATTGCATTTGAAGAGGGCCAATGAAGTGCGCTGTTTGACATGAAGTGGGAGTCCATGCCAAAGGTGTGGCAACCTCTGGGAGATAAATCTGACTCTCCAGCATGATCTGTTACTGTCACATACCAGGTTAAGGTCTTTATAGTGAGTATCTTGTGTAGCATTTGATTTGCAGATATGCAGCATTTCAAATAAAGCATGGTCAAAGATTGCCTTATAGGCAAGTCATAGATCGCCTATGGGTAGTCTGTATGAAATGGAATGATGTGACAGTGATCTCAGATGATCTGCATAGGACAGATGCTGAAGACCTTGAATTATCCTTGTGAGGAATGTTTGTGGTCTCTCCAATTGCTGCAGGTGCTTGGAAGTGTGCATACCAAAAGGCCCATTGTATTCCATTATTGGCCTGATGAGGGGAGAGTACAGAGAGGTTATACTTTCCTTGATTTTCTAGATGCAGTGGCCTTACTTATGAGATGAGCAATATAGAATGCCCTGCTTACCACTGTGGGGACATGCTGATCAAAGGTAAGGTTACTGTCAATCTGTGTGCCCAGGTCTCTCAGCAGTGAGTGCATACTAAGTGTTTTGTTAATGGTGTAGTAGATAGCAGGAACATCACATGTACTGAGAGGGATGATAATACATTGTTTTGGACTGAGGTTAAGGCCATGACTTTGGCATCAGTCATTTGTGTATGTAAGACCCTCTTGTTGGATGTTGACTTTGTTTGGAGATTCCATGACTGCTCCTAGTTTGCAGTCATCAGCAAACTTTGTCAGCCACAGAACTTTAGTTTTAAATTATACTTTTGAGAACTAGGTTTCAAACAGTAGAAGTTCCAGGACAGATCCCTTTGGAACACCACTGGATACAGTTGTGCTATTGAAGGTGGATTCCCCTAATTTGACTATATGGGTTCTATCAGTGAGCCAGTTAGTGACCCATCTAACGATATAATGGTTGATACCTTGCTGGGTGAGTTTATGAATAATGCATGAGTGAGGGATAGTGTCAAATGCCTTGTCTAAGTCTAGGTAGGCTGTATGTACAGATTTCCTCTTGTCCACTGCCTTGGTGACTGTCTTGAAGAAGTACACAATGTTTCACAGGCATTATCTCCCTATGACAAATCCAAACTAAGTAGGGGCAAGTGTTTGGATCTTACCTATATCTTTCTTGATAAGGTCCATGATGATTCACTCAATGGCCTTGCAGATAAGGCTAATCAAACTAAAAGGTCTATAGTTCCTGGGGTCAGTGGAAGCATCATCTTTGCACAGGTGAATAATGGTGGCATTTTTCCATTCATCTCTGATGAAGCCAGTACTTAGACTATGATAGAAAGAGTACCCGATGTTGCTAATTCTTGTTGGAGCCAATGGAGGACACAATCTGGGATGCAATCATGTCCCATAGATGCTGAGTTTTTGGCCTTAGACAGGGCATTTACAACTTACTTTTTAGAGATATAAGCTAGAGGACTGGTGGTAGGGATGTCATGGGGTACATGTGGTGAGGACAGGGTAGTGACATTTTCACAGAACCTGTCAGCTAACAGGTTAGCTATGTCCACAGGCTCAGTATATGTGGTATCATTAACTATCAGTTTGGCACAAATCTGGGCCTGTCCTTTTAGTAATGGATGTAACTAAAGAATGCCCTATGGTTGTCCTTAGTTGAGGAATCTAATTTGGATTCATAGTTTGCCTTTGAGGGCCTCACAAGAAGTCTTATTGACTTTAAGCTCATGAGGGAGTGTTTCCAGTTTAGGGCTCCCTCCCTTTTACTCTTAGATAGAAATGTATTTCTCTTATTTTAAAGCCTGTTAATGGCAACTGTCCACCAGGCAGGTTTGCTCTTCCTTGTGGAGCTCTTTTTGGTTCTATCAGGTACAGCCAAGTCAATGCAGTTAAACAGCTGTTTGATAAAGCACTGGTGTAGAACTCAGCATAGTTGCCAGTTCCATCTGGGGGGGGGTGGTGCACAACTATTTATACAATCTCATAACAGGTAATAATGTGCTTTGGAGAAGTGTTTTCGTTTTTTGCTGTTGGTAGGGAGTGTAACGGTTACTTTGAATTAGACTGATTTGTGGTCAGATATCACTAGGGAAGACCTCACAGTAGTGGTGCTGGAGTGCCCCTCCCATATTGGCAAACACCATATCCAGGATTGCGGCACCCCTTGTGGGCATGTCAACCAGCAGGTCCAGTACCTTGGAGTTAACAAAGTCAAGGAACCTTTGGGAAAGTGAGTTCCAGCACAAGTAATTTACCCGGTCAATGGATGGTTAGTTAAAGATGCTCAAAGCCAGGTTGTTCGGATGTATGTTGATAGACTCAAGTAGATCCAAATAGGCAGAGTGGGTGTCCTCATTCACAGACGGGTCCTGTAGCTGGCAATGACTTGAATAGGTGTCCTACCAGCAGTTAATTGCACCTGAAGTATCTCCAGGGAATCCTACTGTTTAACCAATCTGGAGGTGTTCATAGGTTCATAGGTTCATAGACTGGTACTAGGCTAACTGCCTTTACAGGCCATTTTAAGCCTGGCAACTTACCCCATGTGAGAATCAAACCCTGCACCTTCTGCTTTTAAGGCAATGAATATCGAAACACCACATCCTTTAGTTTTCATGCCTTCAGTTTGTGGTCTGAATGTGTAGAAGGAGGTGTAGCCTAATATGGTTAGAGTGCTCTCAAAAGCCATGAACTAGGTCTCTGTGAGTTCACAAGTGTGTAAGTCTTCCAAGCTGAGGACTGCTTCCAGTGAGTGCAGTTTCACGTTTAGCAGCATAACCTTGATTTTTTTTTTTTATATGGGGTTTTCACGTCTGGACTTTTGTCCTTAAGACACCACCTAAAAAGGGCACCATGGGGGTAGCAAGAACCTTGGCCTGATGAAGCGACAAGAGCAGTCATGAAAGGGCTAACGTTATCTTATTTTTATTTTTTGCTAATAAACGTGGTGGTTGTGTAAGTTTGGTGCAGCTTTCTTTTTTCACTTTTTCTTTTTTCACTTGGTCTTGCCATACTGCACCTCTCTGCACTCTGAGCCATTTAGTTTATTTTCGTAGCAAGAACCTTGCCCAGTAGCCAAAATCCCAGGGGTGACCTATGAAGACCATCTCTGGCAAAACATCGAGGTCTGTTGATTGTCATTCCCATCTGACAGATACTGTATCCCCTAAGAATGGCACCAGAAACTAAGGTAATTATTGAGGTCAATAAGTTTCTGTTTGACTTGAGGCATCATCCTAAATGAAGGTAAAATGTTTCTTAAGGCTAAGGATATAGCTGCCTGAAACACACAGTCTGAAAGTTCAGTTATGTCTCTCTTCATATAGTCCAGAGAGGTATCTTAAGTCATTCACACCAACATAGAATATGCCAGAGTCACAACAGTACCTGTTTTTGAGATACATGAGTGCGTGTGTGATATGGTGGATCCTGTCACCTGAAAGACAGCTGACCATGCCCTTCTCCTTATCCAGCCTGGTGATATGGACATCTTTGTGTCTCACAATGGAATCGCCTATGACCAATATGTTTCTTTTAGGATTTTGCCTTAAGGGCCTGACAGGTGAGACACTGGTACAAGAACTATTATGGGTGTTGTGTTCTGGAGTGGATGTATTATGTGTAGCATGCTTATGTTTGTCTTTGTGAAGTCTATGGTGTTTATGTATGATTCTGGTGAGGACTTCCGCATATGTAGGGATGTGTGATGTGGGTTTGGGTGAAGTGGGAGGTGAGGTGTTCAGGGTGAAAAACTGCTCATTGTCATATGTACTGACTAGTGTGAAAAAGCATGCATTCTAGGCTGCTAATGTAGTTGCATCTCTGACATGTTGAGTTTGTGTTACTTGTAGTCCAATGGCATGACTGCATGCATAATGTGGCAGATCCTAGCCCCTGATAAGCAGCTGACCTTGCCTTTCTCCTTACTCAGCTTTATGAGAAACACATCAGTGTGTCTCACAATGGAGTCTGCAATGATTAGAATATTGGATTATGTGTTGGCATGACGTGGGCTTATAGGTTGAGCCTCCATGAGAGGTAGGTCTATGTGTTGATATGTGTGTTGTTTTAACAGAGTGAATTTGGGGCTGCTGGGAGTATTTGTTATCTGCACTTTGTCAGTGAGGTCTTTGTAATTTATAAAGGTTACATTTCGCTGCCTCACCATGTTTGCTTGGAACTGTGTGTGATAGATGAGGCACGTGTACTACTGACTACCTTAATGACATTAAGAGAACTGTCATATGAGAGCTTTGTCTACAGTGCCATTATGTAAATACATCTCCCACATACCTTATCTGTTTGAGAATAAACTGGTTGTTGGTAAACATAAGGCTATTTCTACATTTCCTCAGGATGCCCATATCCACCAAGGTGGTAATGTTCACAGTGGAAAAGGTCATATCCATGGGAGCGGACCCTTTTTATTGATTAAACAGTTGTATTGTGAATATCAATCAATGTCATGAGCATCTGTTTCGCAAGTATGGGGACAGTGCTTGTCACTGCAGGCTAGTTGTCCTGTGGAGTAAGTTCCATCATGCTTTCCCAGGAGAAATTTCACTCAAGGTGTCTGTGTCTGTACAAACCACTGCCAAACACTGGAGAAGAAACTGACACATACACCCTGAAAAGTTAACGATGGAGTATGTAGGCAGTTATTCTGAAGTTAGACAAATCAAGCAGTGCTTTCTGAAAACAAAGAATTACCTTGTGAAGAATACTGAAAAAAGGAAGTCACATGAATGGCTCCTGCCTGGCTACTACTACTGCTAGTCTCACCATGGCTGCACTCTGCTGCGATAAAATGCTCCTTTTCTTTTCCTCTCACCAGAATCAAAATGTCAGCACCACTCCCATGATAAAAAGCAGGCCACAGCCTGTTTGTAGATCCACACACTGGTCCCAGATGATGTAAGGGCCTGTAGGCTTGTTGTAGCCTTTTATAGGTAGATGCCTTGAGTAGCAAACAGACCAATTGGTTCAGTTTTGCATGTATTATTCCTTGGGTTCCGAGGTTCCTAGGATCTGACTAGGGTACTGAACTGATGGTGATTAGGAACATAGTTGCTGCGTTAGAATATAATGTTAAATGTCAGGTGACACAGATGGCCAAGATTGGTCTAGCAAGGTCCACAGCAGCAGTGATCCATGTTAGGTAACAGTTTTGCTGCAATTCTTGCAGACTGCCCTTCAACAGCATAATGGAGGTGATCTGTGTGACATGGATGTGAGGCCTACTGCAAAGGAATGGCCACTTTTGGGAGATGTTCCTGTCCCTCCAGCATGTCCTAGGTATGTTATACTGTATATTTAGGTTCCTAAAGCATGAAACTGTAGTCTCACATTATTTCACACAACATCCATTTGCTGTCTGGTTGTTTGACAGGCATTGTAGCCTTGCAAGGTCAAAGAACTTACTGCAAAATTGAACACGTTTCTGTGAATGCACATGCACAGACATCCAAATCTTTGCTGCAAATAGTACCTGCAGAGAGTGTGCCTGAGGATGTGAACCCCAATTGTGTAGCAGCATGACCCTTACTATGCTGGAGTTGTACATTGTCACATTTGCAAGTCTGCTATTGCAACCCTGCCTAATAACAGGTTTATGGCTCAGGAAAGTGCCATATGCCTGGCAAAGCAAAGTACTCAATACACTACATTATCCCACACTGTCAGGTACTGTTTTACTTTAGAATGACACCATAAAGGTAATAACATCTAACATTTACGCATCTGTCAGGCCACTGGCTAATTATGGCCTGTTGTGACGTATACACAAGCAGTAATCTATTGTTAATGGCATTTGCAGTGTCTGTTGAAGACATGTGGACAGCATCCCCAACCCTCTACTCCTAGTCCACACAAACACAACAGGTGACAGTTGCAGCTCTGTTAAGAACCTTGAATCCATGCTCTCTCACACACCAGTCAGTACATATGACAATGAGCTGGTTGTCAGCATGCACACATCACCTCCTATTCCACCCAAACCCACCTCGCAAATACCTATATATGTGGAGGTCATTGCCAAAAACATACCAAAACAGCAGAGACCTCCAAAACACAAACACAAGCATGCTACACATAATACTTCATCTGCAGAACGCATTACACATAATAGCTTATGCACCATTGTCTACCTGGTTAAACACCTAAGGCAAAACACAAAATCAAACATATTAGTCATATATGATTCCACTGTGATACACACTGATGTCCCTCTCACCAGACTTGATAAGGAAAATATTACAGTCAACTGTCTGTCAGGTGCCAGGATACTCCATATTACAAATACACTCAAGTCTCTCCACAGCAGGTACTGGTATGATTCCGTCATGGTCCATGTTGGTATGAATGACTTGAGATGTTCATAGGTTCATAGGTTCATAGGTTCATACTAGGCTATCTGCCCAAGGGCATTTATAAGCCTAGCCCATAGTTATGTGGCTTTCGCCACCCCTTTAGTTTGAATAAAAACTATGCCTATCATTTTTCTGTGCCTCTGTCAAGCAGTGACACTGAAGTAATCCCCGGTGTATATCTGCGATCTCCCATCCATTGGTCAAGATTCCTCTTGAACAAGGCCAGCGAGGTGCTCTGCCTCACATGTACCGGGATTTTGTTCCACAGCATAGGGAGTCTCTGGGTGATGAATCTGTCCCTCCAGCACGTTCTATTTATAACCGTGTCAAGGTTTAAGTCTCCCGCCCTTGTGGTTCTGAGGGATCTAGATTTTTTGAGGTGAAGCATATTCATCAAATCTGGGTTTGACATGGCCTTATATGTCAGGCACAGGTCACCTCTGAGCAAGCGGTATGAGACTGAATAGATCTGGAGTTCTTTCAGTCGGGCACCATAAGACATATTTTTGAGACCCTTTATCCTTTTGGTGAGGAACTTTTGGGGCCTTTCAAGCTGCAGCAGGTGTCTGGTCAGATACATTCCAAATGGGGCATTGTACTCAATCATAGGTCTAATGAGTGATGAGTACAGGGGGACGATGACCTTCCTTGATCTAGATGTGAATCCCTTCATGATCAGGTGGACTATATTGAGAGAGACATAACTGAACTCTTGGACTACGTGTCTCAGGCAGATATGTCCCTAGCCTTAAGCAGCATTTTGCTTACACCTAGGATGATGCCTCAGTACCAACAGAAAAATATTGACCTCCATAATTAGCTTAGTTTATGATGTCATTCTAAGGGGATACAGTATATGTCAGCCTGGGATGACATGATTGACAGACCTCGATGCTTTGCCAGATATGGTCTTCATCTGTCACCCTTGGTGTTTTGGCTACTGGCCAAGGCTCTTCCCACCCTCATAGTGCAGTTTTTAGGTGGAGTCTCAAGGAAAAAAATTCCCAGTGTAAAAACCCCATCTAAAAACAAACTCAAGTTTATGCAGCTAAACACTAATAGACATTTGTGCAGTCACAGAGACCTGGTTCAAGGCTGTGGATAGCACCCCAGCCCTACCAGGTTGCACTTCCTTCCACACGTTCAGACCTCAAACTAAGGACATAAAAAATAAAGGAGGCAGTGTATCACTATTTACTAAAGATAAATAAGCATCCGGATTGGTTAAGCAGTATGACTCCCTGGAGACACTTCAGGTGCAATTAATTGTTTGTAAGGCACTTATTCACACCATTGCCAGCTACAGGACTCCGTCCATGATTCAGGACACCAACTCTGCTTATTTGTATTTGATTCCATCAAGATACATCCAAAGACCATGGTTTTGAACAATATTAATTGCCCATCCATTGACTGGGTAGATTACTCATGCTCAAACCCACTTGCCCAAATGTTCCTCAACTTCATCAACTGCAATTCCCTGGACCATCTGGTTAACACCCCCCCCCCAAGGGGAGCCAACATCTTGGATCTTGTGCTTACCAATATGGGGGACCACTGTAGCACCCCCACTGTGAGGTCCTTCCTGGTGAGATCTGACTGCAAATTGGTCTCATTCAAAGTAAATGTCACACCTGACTGCCCCTCTCAGAAGTAACTAAACTAAAAACCTTCTCCAAAGCAGATTATAACCTCTTACAGGATGGTATAACTAGCTTCACTGCACCTCCTCCCTCGGAGGGAACTGGCAACTATGACAAGCTCTACACCAGTGCTTTACACAAACACCTGTATAACTGCATTTACTCTGTCATACCTGATAGGACCAAAAGAAGCTACTCAAGAAAGAGCAAACCTGGCTGGTGGACAACTGCCATTAACAGGCTTTACAATAAGATGAAGAAACTGCTGTCTAAGACTAAGAGGGAGGGAGGGAGCCCTCCTAAACTGGAAACACTCCCTCTTCAGCTTATACAAGCCAATAAGAAGCCTTGTAAAGTCCTCCAAAACAAACTATGAGTCCAAATTAGCTTCCTCAATAAAAGACAACCACAAGAAATTCTATAGTTACATCTGTAACCTAAAAGGAAAGGCTCAGGGAAAGGCCCAGATTTGTGCCAAACTGGTAGTTAATGATACCACATATACTGAGCCTGTGGACATAGCTTACCTGTTGGACAGCAAGTTCTTTGAAATCTTCACTCCCCTGTCCCTGCCACATATACCCCTTGACATCTCTACCACCTGTCCCCTACCATGTATCTCTAAAGATAAAGGCATAAATGCCCTCTCTAAGACCAAAAACAGGGCATCTATGGGACCTCATGATATCTCAGACTGCGTCCTACATGGGCTCCAACATGAATTAGCCACACCATTGGGTACTCTTTACAATCATAGTTTAAGCACCAACTTTGCATCAGCTGAATGGAAAACAACCACTGTTATTCCCTTGCAGAAAGGTTGTGTGTCCACTGACCATGGGAACTGTAGGAACTGTAGACCTATTAGCCTGACTATCCTTATCTGCAAGGCCATAGAGCAAATCGCTATGGACCTTATCAATAAAGACATAGGTAATGTCCAACCATTTGACCCTATGCAGTTTGGATTTGTCAAAGGGAGATCATGCCTGTTAAACCTGGTAGACTTCTTTGAGACAGTCACAAAGGCCCTGGATGAGGGAAAATCTGTGCATGCAGCCTACCTGGACTTAACCAAATCATTTGACACTATCAGCCACTCAGGCATCATTGACAAACACACCCAACTAGCATGAACCCTTTTATCAATAGACAAGTCACTAGCTGGCTCACTGATAGAACTCATATAGTCGAATTTATCATTAAACGGGTCACTAACTGGCTCATTGATAGAACTCATATAGTCAAATTAGGGGAATCCACCTCCAACAGCAGACCTGTAACCAATGGTGTTCCACAGGATTTAGTCCTGGGACTTGTACTGTTTGGAATCTATTTCTCTGAAGTACAAGCAAAAACTAAAGGTCTGTGGCTGACAAAGTTTGCTGATGACTGCAAACCGGGAGTGGTCATAGAATTTCCAAATGATGTCAACATCCTACAAGAGGGTCTTACACAAACAAATGACTGGTGCCAAAGTCATGGCCTTAAATTCAATGCAAAAAAATGTATTATCATTCCTTTCAGTAAAAGCGATGTTCCTGCTAACTACCCCATCAATAGCATCACCTTAAATATGCAGTCAATGGTGACAGATCTGGGCAAATAGGTTGACAGCTACCTTACACCACCATGTCTCCACAATGGTAAGAAGGAAATTCTATCTTGCTCATGTCATAGGTAATGGAATAGTTTCCAGAACAAAAAATAAGTTATAACCTCCCTGTACTCTTCCCTAATCAGACCAATAATTGAATACAATGCCCCTTTTGGTATGAAGCTTTCTAAGCACCTGCAGCAATTGCAGAGACCACAAAGATTCTTCCCAAGGAAAATACAAGGTCTTCAACATCTGTCCTATGGGAATCATCTGACATCACTGTCAGTTTGGTTTCATACAGACTACTCAGAGGTGATCTCTGACTTGCATACAAGGCAATCTCTGACACTGCTTTATTGGAAATGCTGCATATCAGTAAGCCAAATGGTACACAGGTTACTTGCTATAAACACCTTATCCTGGTATGTGACATTAATAAAACTTGCTGGTGGGAAAGATTTGTCTCCCAGAGGTTACACACCTTTGGAACAAACTCCCACTTCATGTAAAACAGAACACCTCATTGGCCCTCTTCAAATGTAATCTGGATGATTGGATGGGTGTCCATAAATTCACCCTAGGGTTTTTACCTGTGTCCCTCTTGGGCAGGGACAATAGGTGCTGATCATGGTAATAAGGGTAAGAATGTCTCTAGGATTGTATCATTAGCCTAGTAACTTCCTATGATCCTATGATCCCATAGGCTGATATAAAATGCTCTGATTAGCATCCACAAAAACCAATTTGGCTGCAGTGACAATAGTACCACTACCGCACTACATTTACAGAACACTGCACAGCGCATACACCAAGTTTGATACAGTGAGAAAAGAACCCCCTACCTATGTTTAGAGTCTATAGAATGCAAAACATATTGCATGCACCATTACTTAAGTCTGAAATTGATTTGGCTGTAGGTAATCTTATGGTTGGTGACATCACCACGCCTTGTGGAAGAGAGAGTTTGTAGGCCTGAATCACCTTCAAGGCCAAAAACAGCACAAAACCATGCCAGTTTGGGATTCACACTTGTTCTGTAGGGAGACACACACACATTCATGCAAATTGAGTAAGCTGAAGTGATATTAAAACCCCTGCCTATCTAGTTTTACACACTGCATACCACAATATTTAATGCATGTTCCACAGCAAAAGTCTAACATTAACATGGTTTTAGGTAACCTTGTGGTAGATGACATCAGCAGGCCTTGTGGAAGACAAGAATCTGGAGGGCTGTATCACCTGCAAGGACCAAAAAGTGCAAACAAATAGCAGTTTGGGATTTACACTTGCTCTTTTGGGAGATATACACACACATTTCATCATTTCATATATATATATATATATATATATATATATATATATATATATATATACATAGCAAGTTGGACGGAGTGAGATTAGAACACTTCCCTATCTAGTTTTTCATACTACAGATCACAGTACTTAATGCATGTGGCACAGCTTAAGTCTGATATTAACATCGCTTTAAGTAATCTTGCGATAGATGACATAAGCAGGCCTTGTGGAGGACAACAGTTTGGTGGACTATATCAACTGCAAGGGCCAAAAAGAGCAAACTATTGGCAGTTTGGAAGACAGTGTGGGATTTATACTTGCTCTTTGGAGAGACAGACACACACACATATACACAGCAAGTGGGTTGGAGTGAGATAAGAATCCCTGTCTATCTAGTTTTACACACTACAGCTCACAGTAATTAACACACTCGCCACAGCTCAAGTCTGGCATTAACATGGTTTTAGGTAATCTTATGTTAGATGACATCAGTTAGCCTTGTGGTAGACAGGAGTTTGGAGGCCTAAATCAACTGAAAGGGCCAAAAAGTACAAACTGATGCCAGTTTGTAATTTACACTTGCTCCTTGGGGAGATATGCATACCAACACACATATACACACTATGTGGGCTGGAGTGAGATTACAATCCCTATCTATCTAGTCTTATTCACTATAGATCACAATATTTCATGTATGCCCACAGCTTAAGTTGGCCTTGTTCATAACTGCAGGTGAACTAATCTTAGAGGATATAAACAAGCCCTGTGGTGAACAGCTTGGGAGGCCTTCAGAGTCACATTGCTTCTTACTGTCATCTGCAGCTAGTAGTCTAGCAGTCAGAAAAAATGTTTTGTAGCCTAGCTATGTGACAACAGTACCCATTTTGGGCATATGTGTCTGTTTACATTTGGATGGGTAAGCCTGTGGCAAAACCTCAATTAACCCTGTCAATGTGTGATCACACAACATAAGACATTACACAACTTGTTCAGTTGTTGATTTATGTGTGGTGAAATCCAGAAAACACAGGGGGCTATAGTGAATGTGTGTGCTGTTGCTGCCATAGATACAAATATATGGCTTCACTATATATGTACATATTCAGATACTGTGCAATTCATTTTCAAGATTTCCACATGCTGTATTAGGGAGACATGGTATGACTCACCAATTTCCAGATGTTTGCAGGAAGTACACGGGTTTCATTCATATTGATGTATATTTCACATTAAATTGTGGTTTTCTGTCAAATATGGTATCATTTATACATGATGTGAGAGAAAACTGCCAGAAACCTGAACTTCAGATGTCTGAATAGTTCTCCAATTGTAACACATTATTCTGTGAACTTCCACATTTTTATAAGTGCATTATCTAATGCTGAGCCCTTACTTTTGGTCCTTGTCATACTGCAACTTTACTCTCCATGATCTGGGTATATAGGGCAATACAGACATACACACACATATATATATAAACATATCTGTATCTCTCTCTCTCTCTCTCTCTCTCTATATATATATATATATATATATATATATATATATATATATATATAGATGTGTGTGTGTGTGTGTGTGTGTGTGTGTGTGTGTGTGTGTGTGTGTGTGAGTGTGTCTATGATATGTATTATACATATATATATATATATGTCTATGATATGTATTATATATATATATATATATATATATATATATATATATATATATATATATATATATATACACACCGGAAAAGACAGAGATGTATATAGATAGAGAAAGACACATACAGATAGATAGATAGATAGATAGATAGATAGATAGATAGATAGATAGATAGATAGATAGATAGATATGTATATAATTTTTTAAAATAAATTGTGCGAGGAGCAATGGATTTGCGCTCTGCTTAACTAAGTGTAAGGGCATGTGCAGTGGTATTTTTCGATTGTTTTTGCATTGCTAAGCAGTGGGCAAATGGGAGGCACTTTGCTTACATCAGAGACTTACTGTTCCACACCTAGCTGTACTCCAGGATAGGATTATATGTGTTACACAGTGTGACATTTGAGCCTGTTTCTTCACTGCTGCGCTTTTCATAAATTGGCTAAGAGTTTTTAAATAGATCTTAGATATGCAGCACAGCTAGCAAATGTATAATTAATACATGAAAGAGGTTAATACTAGTATAGCACACATCGAGTTACAGTCTGTAAAACATTGCTTATTAGTACTTCACATGCAAAATATCTGGATATCTCAGAATTAGAGCCCTGAATGCTATCACACAAGCTAATTGCCTTGTTCCTTTGAGCTGCAGAAGCTGCTTGACAGAAAATGAATCACTAATCACGCAATCACCTACGTAAATATGTGCATTGCTATTCCTTAGTTATCTAACACATACAATGCAAGTTCAAGGTGTACATTATTATTCTGATACTGTGTAGCATACTAACTAGGAAATACTCATACAGCATAGATGAGTTACTGTTATGGCAGTTAAAAGGGGGCTCTGCTGTTTTGAGGGGTGGGGGAACAAAAGCCCATGTTTTGTTAGGAGATACACTAGTCTGACTATCATTTAACATCACTTTCTAACATGTCCCTTTAATGATGTACCAGTAATTTATTGCAGTAGGACTGCATGACTATTCCATACATAAGGCCTACTGATTACAAATGGTGACATGATAGTGGAATGGGTGTCTGTAGTCCCATGTGGATATAATTTATGTCCAAATAGCCCACTATAGTTACCTGCATAATGTACTCACTCCATAGCTATAATGACATAGCATAATAATCCAGTAGACTACTGTGTACTTTATTGGCTTACCTTGCAAATGCAGCAGTTGACACAACTGTGGTTCAGGGCTGACTCTGTCTGATGCAAGTAGAGATGGATAGGTACAGGATACGTAAGTTGGCTGGCATCAATTTTAATATATGTATGTGAGTAGGAGTAAGGTGTTCATCCCTAGGTTCCTAGTTTGTCAATGAATGTGCTATGCCTTGTCACTTAACTAAAGCCAGGGCATACTGAGCATGCTTATGTCTGCCTACAGTGACAACAGCAGGGGGTTCCTCCTCCGAATCCTCCTGTGACTGTGGTGACCTAGGCACTGGTGGGGGGCTGAGAATCCCTTCCCTTTGCTGATCCTGCTGCAGTTGTTTCTGCAGGATCAGACTGTGTAGCATAACACATCCTGTGAATATCTGTGTGCATGTGGCTGGAGTATACTGCAGGGCTCCACCAGCTATATCGAGGCACTGGAACAATGACTTCAGAAGCCCAAACACATGCTCTATGATGTTCCTAGTTTGTGCGTGTGCCTCATTAAGGCATTCTTCCTTGGGCGTTTGTGCATTTCTGATGGGTCTCATTATCTATGCTACATGACAGAAATGTTGCATATTGCTGGCCCTCACCTCAGAGGAATTGGGAAAGATATGTGCTCACTGGCATTTGGGAGCATAGCATCCAGGAATTGGTGGTGTATCCTAGATGTAGATGCCTGTGACAACCCCATCATGTCCTCAATTGATCTTTGAAAAGCATCTGTAGCTAGTATCCTAAGGTCTGCATTCCTTAGTTTTCAGTGGGATGTGTTCCCCTTTGTTAGCTCTGACTCTGAGTTGAGGGTGGCAGAGCTCACTAAGTTCTTGTAATATGTCCCTGTCCACCCCGTAGCACTCTACAATCTCCAGCTCATGTAACTACTGGTAGGTTACCCTGGGCCTGAACACTCTTCTCCTCTTCAGCTTTGGCCTACTGTCAGCAGCACCAGCAGCACTGACTTGTATCTAGCACATACAGATGTAGAAATGCTGCAGCATTCCCTGGCATTATCTCAGTTAAAATTTCCAAGTCTGTACTCTACTCCAATGGTTCAGAGTCTGAGGGAAAATCAGAATGTAGGGTGCATGCATACTTTACAAAGTTGTGGTGTAGGTCCACCATGTGAGATTGGTTAATCACCTTAACTCCATAATAACCCCAGTCCTAATCTTCCCCCATTGCCTTCCTTCTCTTTCTATTGCTGTGAAAACAAGTTGTCATGAACTACCACTCAATCCTGTTATCTCTACTGCCATACCTCCAAGTCACTGTGTCTTAGTCACGGTCCTTTTTCACCTTCATGTCAACACTTACACCCGACTGTCTAACGTCATCACTTTACCTCCCTCTTCCAAATCAAATGTGAAACAGGCTGACTAACTTTGCATTGTATTTTACCTTTCACCATTTTTTAATTACGTTTAAAGTGATATGTATCAGTCCACTGCATTAACTTTGTCTGTTGTATTTAATATTTTAACTACAATCTGTATAATTTATACTGAAAATTTTTATTTGCTATGTTATGTAGGGCTTTTCCACCAGGCCTCCACTGAAAATGGGCCTCTAATCCAATGGAGTTTCCTGGTCAACAAATGTCAGTAAAGAAATAAATAAATAATATAAATGATGCAGTTCACCTGCTTAAGATATAAGTGGCATGATTTAAAGGCTTTACTTTATTGCACGTTTTGGCGCTATGCACAGCAGCATGCAGCATAGGTTATACAAAAGTATATATATTGTTAATTGAATATATCTAGTTTTCATTCATAGCTGGCTATGTCATGACTATCAATTGGGTGGTCTGGTCATGCGAACATGGTAAGCTGAGCCTGAGCTATTTGTAGCAAGAGGTGCACTGTGTAAACATACACACTGAGCACAAAAAATCCTAAAAGTAACATAACACACTCACTTGATGTCATTCACATCCAGTGGGAATATAAACACCATGTAGGTGCCTACACATTGTTGATATGCAAACATGGTTTCTCCTTTTAGTGATTCAACAAATCCAGGGCATTTACCTCTCATTTGTATAATATTCATACTGACAGCCTGGAAACTACACAGTTCATAGCCGTTTATGCTGGGTAACAGCACAAATGCACCATTGTATAGACCAGATGCAAGGACTTAGAGCACATTTGTCTGATGTACATTAAAAGTGTTATTTTACAATTTTTTTTATTTTTATGTTTATCATGTTTGCACAATGTGGTGTATTGTGCAAACATGTGAAAATTATTAAAAGAAATATTAATTTCACATAATCCATACTCTTTTCAGACATCCACAATTTAAGTTTTGCACATTTATGTATGTGATCTTAATTTTTCAGGTGAATTATGTCCATATTTCTGGACTTTTTTATCCCCTTCGTTCAGTGTAGACTCAAGTACATGGAAAATGTCCACATACACTGCTAAGTACACAAATTCTACACAGATGCATTATGTCTTGTTGGATCATTCCACCTGGCTAATTTACATGAAATGAAACTACTTAAGCCAAAATTTGTATTGCACAGAAGCTTCCCTGTTTGTGCATGCTTGCATGCCGCTACATGTATTTTAATGAATCTATAACTGTTTTCTCCCATGTGCACATCACACTGTGATGTACACACAGAAAAATATTCTGTGTAGCCTTTATTGAATTTCCCTGTTTATTTTCATAATTTCATATATTCTGATCCAAATGAAATGTCATCCAGCTTGTCTTCCCTTATTTGCTAGCTTTATAACATTTGGTTTCTAATATAGTGTAACAACTGCCTGATGCTCTTGGACAACAAACTACTACTTACAGCTTATGCCATCACAAACTACGTATGAGAGATGGAGACATTTAACTAAGATAGGGGCATCATTCTTATAGAAAACACAATCTGTGAGCACCTCAGAGTTCTACAGCACACCACACAGTGCATTAAAATGTTCATATACTGAGGCTGTAAAAAATCATTGCATAAGCCTTCAAGATCTAATAAGGCAGGGTTTAAGTGGGAATTGAAAACCACAAAACTTACTGCCATATCCATAACTATGTGTCAGTAGGAAAAAATCACCCAAAACCAAGTACGTTTAAAAATGTAGTGGTGCTAGCTGACCCTATAGTAAGACATGCAGACTGTACTTTTACAAGTCTGCTCAAACATAGGATGCCAATGAGTTGTCTTTCAGGTGCCAAGATCTCTGATGTCTCAAGGGTCCATCAAAATAAACAAGTATGACTATGATGTGGTGGTTCATGTGACTGTAAATGGTATGTAGTGTAAAACACTGACAGATATGCAGACAGACATGTCAAAATGCAGGAAAGTCTCTTGTATTGATTAGAATCCTGCCTTTTCCAACAATTATGCTGAGGTATAAGGAAAAGATGATAAATTTCAACAATTGGCTGAATAACTTGTGTCTTTTGATGGGGATCCAGTATCCGTTAGCATGCGGTGATCTGCCCTACTTACTTTGTCATGGATGGCTTGCACCTCTCATTCCAAGGCTCCTACATACTGTTTAAAACATTTGCTGGCCCTGTAGTATCTTTTTAGGAAGAGTTCAGTTAACAGATCTTCCAAACTAAAATAAAGCATACCAAATAAAGTACAGGACAGTATTAATGTGGTTCTGTTCAATGCCAGGAGTTTAACTTGCAAATGGCGTGATTTTGAAGCCCTATTGCATTCAGAGCACATTCATATATGTATTATTACTGAAACCTGGTTTAAATGTTTAAAAGCACCCCATCTATACTAGGGTTTTAGATCCATAGAAATGGTGCATGAGTATCTGTATTTGTGAGGAAGAGTCATAGAGACTCACAAACATTCAACTTACTCTAAATAAAACCAGCCATTGGATCATATCATATTACATCACCTTCTTGATGAAGTCCAAAAGTCATATCCATTTTTTAAGTACATTGGATGAACCTCAAATACACTGGGAAACCTATATCTTAACATGGGCTATGACCAAAAGTTCCTCAGTTTTATAAACATGGACTTTCTGATTCAAATAGTTAAAGAGTCCAGTAGTGAACAAAAATGTTTTTAACTTTGTCCTTAAAAACATAGCATCTATAGGCACTATCCCACTGGTCAAATTGTAACCTAAACCAGCAGGTACAAATAACACAGTACTCAAAGACTTCAAATATACAGACTTCTTACTATTCTAAGATGAAGTCTCAAAGTTCAAGTATAACTGTTACCAGAAAATCTTGACATAGTTAGTAGTTATGCAGATAATTTCTATACTCACCTAGAAATCTGTATAAATGTGCCGGTCCCCACCAAAAGTAAAAAAACAGTGAAAAGTCAAAAGCAAAGTAACTTGGTGGTCTCTATGAATAAATAAACATTACAATAAAAGGAAAAAAAATCAGTGGAATATAGAGGGAAACTAAAGACCCACAAATCGAGGCCAGCTTCAAAAGGTTATCCAAGATACTATAAAATCCCAACAGGAAAACAAAGGCTTTCCATGAACTTATACTGGCATCGGTAGCTAAGGATTATTATAGATCCTTCTTTAAGCAAAGACAAAAACAAGGCAAGTTATAGAAATAGGGTTTAGTAAGTGAGAAAGTGGTACATCTGAAGTACAGGAGAATATAGTCATGTGAGTGACAAATAAAAGGAAAGAAAGAGACATCAAAGAATTATGTTCTGATCTATGGTTCATAGGTTCACAGGAGGTTACTAGGCTAGCAGCCCTAGAGCTTTTACAAGCCTTGCCTTGTTAATCCCAACTATCACCATTTGTTCTCTTTAGGGTAGTTAAGAATTAATTTATAACAGAGTGGCTCTGTGATCAACACCAGCTGCCCCTGTCCATGAGGGACAAGGATGCCACCCCAGGAGTGAATTTGCAGTCTCCCATCCAATTATCTAGGTTGCATTTGAATAGAGTCAGTGAGGAGTGCTGTTTTATGTGAATATGGAGTCTATTCTGGAGAAGATGCAGTCTCTTGGAGAAATATCTGTCTCTCCAGCATGATCTATTAATGTCACAAGCTAGGTTGAGATCCCTAGAGCGAGTCACTCTTGAGCCATTTGGCTTGTGGATGTGCAGCATTTCCTTTTTGGCAAGGTTGAGGATTACCCTGTAGGCCAGGCATAAGTCACCTCTTGGCAGCCTATAAGATACAGGGTAAAGTGAAAGGGCTTTCAGTATGTCCACAACATTCATGGTTTGGAATTCATGTATTTCCTTAGTGAGAAACATCTGATGTCTCTCCAGCTATTGCAGGTATCTAGTGAGATACATGCAAAAGGGTGCATTATACTCTATTAGTGGTCTGATGAGAGTTGTGTGCAGTGGGGTTATAACATCCCCTGACCTGGATGCTATGCCCTTGCTTATGAGGTGAGCTACAGAGAATGCTTTCCTTACCACTGTGGAAACTTGGTGGTCAAAGTTCAGATTGCTATCAACATGTTTTCCCAAGTCTTGCACCACTTGATTGGAACTCAGGGGGATTCTGTCAATATTGTTATTTGTAGGAAATTCCATTTTGCCAAAGAGAATAATGCATTTTTTTTTGCATTTAGTTTTAGACCATGGCTTTGGCACCAGTCATTTGTTTGTGTTAGCCCTTCTTGTAATATATTGACACCATTGGGGAACTCAGTGATTACACCCAGTTTACAATCATCAGTGAACTTGGTGAGCTGAAGACCATCTACTTTGTCCTGGACGTCTGAGAAATAAATGCTAAACAATAAGGGGCCCAGCACAGATTCCTGTGGTACCCCACTGGTGATGGGTCTACTAGTGAAGGTAGAGTCACCAGTTTTGACAGAGTGTGTTTTGTCAGTGAGTCAGTTGGCTACCCATCTAGTAACATAAGGGTTAATCCCTATCTAGAAGAGTCTCTCGATGCTAGAGTGGAGAATTGTGTCAAAAGCCTTGGCAAGTTTGAGATAGACTGTTGTGCACTGTCTTACCTTCATCCATGGCTTTCGTGACATTCTCAAAGAAGTCTACCAGGTTTAATAAGCAGAATATGCACATAACAAAGCCAACCTGGGTTGGTTCTAGTGTTTGGAGGTCACCTATGTCCTTGCTGATAAGTTCTGGGAAAATTCTTTCCATGGCCTTGCAAATGATGCTGGTTAGACTTATGGGTCTGATGGCCCTTCTTTGTGCAGGGGGATTACTGTTGCTGTTCTCCTTTCTGTAGGCACATAGCCAATTTTTAAGCTATGATTAAAGAGAATGCCAAGTGGGTTCACTAGTTCTTGTTTTAGATTGTTTAGTAAACAACATGGGATATTATCTGGTCCTATTGTGGCTGGGGTTTTGGCCTTGGTGATTGCAGAGATAACCTGTTCTCTAGAGATACTAGGCAGAGGACTGGTGTCAGGTATGCTTTGGGATATGGTAGGTGAGATGGGCGTTGAAGTTTCACTGAATCTGTCAGCTAGCAGGTTAGCAATATCTTCCTGTGTAGTATGAGTGATCCCATCTCCAACCAGTTCTTCACATAACTGGGCATTTCTTTTTAAACTTCGAATGCAGTTAAAGAATACCTTATTATTATCCTTGGCTAGGGATGTGATTTTAGTTTCTTAATTTGCTTTAGAAGACTTTACAATATTTCTGATTTTTGGCTTAAGAGGGAACTCTTCTTTTGCAGAGTGATAACCCTCTTGCTTTTGGACAACAGTTTCTTCCTCTTGTTATATAATCTGTTTATATTTGAAGTCCACCATGGTGGCTTGGTTTTACTGGAAGACCTGGCTTTGATTCGGTCAGGTACATCAGAGTTTATGCAGTCGCTTAACTGTTTATACAGGGCATTTGCGTAAACTTCTGCTTAGAGATCATTGGTATCTGTGATTGTATGTGGTATGAGACTTCTTATACCATCACTTAGTATGCTGTAGTTAGCTTTGGTGAAGTTTTTTATAATTTTTGTTTCTGTGAGGGTGTCAGTTCAAGTAATTACTTCAATATTATTGGCAGACTTCACTATAACCAGCTTATTATGTGTTTAAGACATGGACAGAAAAAAATTCACCCTGAGACGGAAGCTCAAAAAGTGAATCTTGACGATCTATGCTGAGAACACATTATGGCAAAAATATATATATATATTTTAAGAGTGTTTAGGGTGTCCTTGTCAATGTTACAGTAAGCACCCTTAAGGGCTGTTAAGACTTTTTCCTAGGGAAACACTTAACAAGCTTGCCTTTTTTCTCAATTTCTGAATGTAATTGTGGAGCTCCATGCATCACATGAATATAACAGAACATTTCATATTATAAAAAAGGAACTTCATTTGTTTATAAACCATAATTCATTGTCTTGTAACTGAAAAAGGTAAATAAGAAAAGAACTACCAAACAGCATGTAAAGCATGAGTATACTGGCAAACTCAAAAATAAAAATGAAAAGAAAAATAAAGCTCACATGTACAGACTGCACAAGAATTAAAACAATAAGAAAACTATATTAGCATTGTGTGCTTTTGTTCCTCCCCAGGAACTTTATTTCTCCACATTATCTAACTTTCTTTAATAAGCACGTGACTTAAAATCATGTGGCTTATACTAATAAAAAAATAAACAAAATCATCTTAATATATAAAATTCTTTTCAACCTATATTTACAAATTTGCAGATTTTAACAACAAAATACTATTAATATTATTAATAAATATAAAAGCATTCAATCCCGGGAGTTTGGCTGTATTTAGTAATGTCTGCAATAATATTCCTTGGTTTCCAATCTAGTTTTCCTGTCATCCCTAATTTCAAATTGTGTGACATTTTTAATATAAAGAACAGAACTTTATTCAGATGCTTACATTACTCTGAATGCCTACATAATGCATTCATGGTTTAACATTTAATAGCATAAACATGCTCACATATTCTCATGTTCAAAGCTCATTCTGTTTTACCAATGAAAAAAAAACAGTGCAGGTTAAAAAGGTGGCTAAATAAATCAGACCAATGGTACAACAATCACATCTCCCTTCCTGTCATTACCCTTGGGAAAGGAGAAATAGTGACATTAACACTGTCTTAAATAAACCTTCATATTTATACTTTCCCCCCAATACTGTAGAAGAGTTGAAGGATTTGTTATATTATAATAATGATTTGATATTTCTCTTTATTTACATACAAATGTAGGGTTATTACCAACCTTGTTAGTTGAATTAAAAATGGTTACCCAGTTTCTGGACATAGCCTTCTTAATGTTTTTTGTACCTTCTCTTAGTGGGAGAACCACTTTTCAAGAAAGGCCTTATTGGGTTATCTTAACAAAGGGGCAACATGAATACTTCTATTCTTAACATTCTTAATCATGTCACTTCACAATTGGTCAAGGTTCATAGGTTACTACTAAGCTAACTGCCCTTGCTAGTCATTTTAAGCCTAGCCAATTATCCCTTGTGAGACTCAAACGCTGCACCTTGTGTTTGTAAGGCAAACACCTTAACCATTAGGCCACCCTCCCACCTCTCTCCTTAAACATACCTTGTAGTTTCTCACATTATATTTCAAAATGGTCATCCTGTGAGATAATAAGTTAAACTCTTACTGTCTGCTGCTTCACCTAGCCCCTTTTTTGCCATTTTGGATGACAACTGGTAAAATACAAATAACTATTTGAAAAAGTTTCTTCCCTTTCTCTCTCTCGCTCTATAGATACATATATGTGTGTTTGTGTGTGTGTGTATATATATATATATATATATATATATATATATATATATATATATATATATATATATAGACACACCAATGCATAATAGATTCAAATATGTGCATAACTCTATTAAAAAAAATGTACATTAAAAAAGTAGCACTCATATTTATTTCAGTACTAAATTAAAAAATGTACAGGATTATTGATATGTTCAAAAAATAAATCCTGTTCTTGCTTAGCACCAGCCCACAGCAAGAAAATATAATCAAGGTGTCTAAAATATAAGGCCACCTTGACTTGGTAATCACTTTTAAATACATGTTTTATCTACCACCACCACATCACTATATTGGCAAAGACTGGTGTTTATGGGCCTCCCATAGCCACTCATTTCACTGGCTGATAACATTCTCCTTCCAAAAAATAAGTCCTTCATATCTATGTTGGCCATAATGTAATCATGATTGTACCCAATTTGATGTATATCACTGAAAAAAGTCTTGAGTTTATGGTATGAAACTTGGCTAAAGGTTCAAGTTTTGAACTGTCACAGGCCACAGTTGGTTTTAGAGGTAGGCCAAACATGTCCTTATGAATTTTCAATTTTCTGAAAATCGATGAGATCACTAGGTTCTTAACAGTAAGTTAAGATAACAAGTCCTTGGGCAACTCATATTCTACATGCAAATTCATTAACAAATAATCAATTATCTTAATGGCAGTATTAATTTCATTTCTAGAAATAGGTGGAAAAATAATAACCATCATTTAAAAAGTACATAATTTTAGCAAAGTAATCAGAACTGTTCATTATAACAAAACCCCTCCCTTATCAGGTTTCATAATCCTAATAGATTTATCATCAGATACCACCTCTAATCATTTATTTTCAGCATGCATTAAATTACGATAATTCTATTTATTTTTATTTTTTTAGTTTAGTTTAGGTTAAAGGATCTGTTCAGTTATGACCTGTCCACAAGGCAAAGACACAATAAAAACATTCAGATTAATAACTATCATCAAGATCCTTAAATATTTTGGAAGGAAACATGAATGCAATATGTACAATTCTGTACAAAATAACATTAAATATTCCAGTATACAGGACACATGCCAAACTGCGTAAGCAAGATAAAGAGAGAAAGTTCTCCAACACAAACCAGATAAAGTCTATGAACAGTGCAAACTCTAGAAAATAAAACAACAAGATCCCAGATCAGATGTGAAAATCACCAGCTCAAATAACTTTAATAACTTAAATAAAAGTGATAAGTACTTTTGTTTTACTGAAAACATAAAACTTCCTCAGATAACTAAACTTCCAATTAAATACTATAGGAAATCATGTAATAACCAATTGGCTACTTAGAAATTCGCAAAATAACCAATCAATTGCATAGAAAAACATACCATTCAAAAAATCCATCCCAACAAGGTACCACCCCCCCAAAAAAACACTACTTAACTCCACCCATACATTAGAAAATACAAGCCCATTGATAAATACATAAAAGCATTAATAAAAATACATTCAAATGGTGAATCATACCCACATATATAAATACAAAACATTAAATTCCAATCATTAAAATAAATTAACATTCCAAACTCAAATGCATATTTATCTAACCTGAACTTTTAATTTTAACAAAGGTAAGACTGTAGCTTATTCATTAAGCCCTGGACAGATATATGCATTAAAATAAATCTGACAGTAGGCCTCTCGTGTTTCCAGCAAAATTGGCCAAGGTCCCCATCTTGGATCCTGTTTAAATTTCTCAATTACAATAAACTTAAAAAAAGTGATCCAGATGTTTTTTATATGCTTAAACAGAGCATTAGCATATCTTCCCTTCCTAACAGTATATAAATGTCCATAGATACATTCCCAAAGGTAAAACAATCGCATATTTGACATAAAGCAGCATTAATCACCCTAGTAATTTCACAGTTGTACCTCTCCTAAAATAAAACAATTTGTCCCTGATTTTGAAATTTAACCCCTCCAATATGTACTCACAATAGTTACATCTACCACATTTCATCATACCAGGGTAACAGTACCCTTCCTTTTAAATTCAAAAATATCCTTAAGACACATACCCTTCCTATACACAATTGTAGGGTATGCACCCATCTTATCTCTAATACCCTATCTTCCAATAATGCCTCCCAATGTTTTGTAAGGACTGATCTAATTAACCCACTTTCAAAACTGAAAATAGCAACAAATGAAGTCCTATATTTATGTTTGTTTTCATTTTTATTAAACCCCCTTACACACAGCCCTGGTTCCCTTACTTCCATATGTACATTTTCCAAGTTGTTGAGAATGGGTTTAAAAAAATCCAGTGGATCTTTTAAGCTTAACTTCATGTATCATATTATCCATAAGTTCCTCTTGGTAGCCTCTGTTAATTGTTTTTTTAGTAAATCACATTCTTCAAACTGTGTAGTGAAAGTTGTCATCCTTGCTGCCCTCCCCAGGTGTCCTTTGAGGAATGCTTTTTCTATGTAAAAGGGTGGGAGCTAGAAAAATGAAGGAGAGTATTGAAAAATGTGGGTTTCCTAAAAATATGGGATGTGTATCCACCATTACTACTATTCTTATGCACTAAAACATCCAGATATGCCCAGCTTATATTGTTTCTCTCATGTGTAAAGGATAGGAAAATCTGTAGTGCCATTAATATATTCTATAAAATCTACAATTTCTTCCTTTTCCCTCTTAATACAATAAAAATATCATCCAAGTACCGTAAATATAAACCAAAGGCATCACTATACATTGAATCATTTATAAACAAATGTTTCGATTCCAACATCACCATATTTGCAAAGAGGGGGGGCACAAGGTGACCCCATCTCCACCCCTTCCTTCTGTAGACAGAGGTTGCTATAAAAAAATGTAATTATTCTTTAAAATCATTTCCATGATTTCCTCATACAGGTTTATATCCACCTTGGCTAACCCTTTCCTTCCTAAATAGTTTAAAACCACATCAGTCCTACATCATGAGGGATAACCGTGTACAATTCCCTTACATCAATTGTTATATGGATGTCATCCTTATTAAACACAAGTTCATTCTTTTTTTTGTAAAAAATGCCAATAATCCCTGCATAAAGATAACACCCCCTGCAACAAATGTTTTAACTTCTGATCCAAAAATTGTGTACAGACATTTGTAATAGAATTCCTACCATCAGTGATAGGGCACATGGCAGGGTCAATTACATTTTTATATATTTTAGGTATACCAAAAAAATGAGGAGTTCTAGGAGAAGAAATCTGTAAGAAATTATACACATCGATATTCACTCATCCTTCAATAAAAAATCCCTTATATCTGTGTGAATCTTGTGGCAGGCAATATTAAATTAATTCCTACCAACCTTTTTAAATAATGTATTTATCTGAAGAAGTTTTACATTTTTAGTAAAACGAAGCACTCACAATTTTTATTAAAGATATTTGAGCAGATGGTTTTCGCATCTGGTCTCGTATCTTATTATTGTATTTTATAAAGAAAGAAAGTTACAGAAATAGGGTTTAGTAAGTGAAAAGGTGGACAAAAATAAAATACAAAGAGGTATGGATTATGTGAGTGACAAATAAAAAAACAAAAAGTAGGAGACATTAAAGGATTACAATCTCATCTATGATCATAACCAGCTTGTTATGTGTTTGAGACATGGACAGCAAGAAATTAACCCTGAGAGTGAAGCTCAAGAGATGACTCTTGGCATCCATGTCAAGAACACATTACAGCAAAGAACCCAGTATTAACAGTGCTTAGGATGTTTTTTTATTTGTTTTTTTAAACACCTTTAGGGGTTGTTAACATCAGGTCTTGTTCCGAGGAACCACTTAACAAGTTTGTCTTTTTCTTTATTTTGGAATGTAACTATGGTGCTCAATGCATCACATGAATATAACAGAACATTTCATATCATGAAAAAGCTAAGCAGTGTTTATTTAAAAAATGAACAGAACCACAATTTTCACTTAATTTTTTCACTAAACACTACTTTACTAGATGTAGAAATTACTGCAATTACCTTTATAAGAGAACGTCTTAAATCTGGTAGTGGTAGTGATACCATTTGGCTATGTCGCAAGGCTCAGGTGGTAAATTACCAAGTATATTAACATAAGAAGTTTTGCACTTCAGTCAGCATTAGTAGATCATCAGGTGTCATACTTATTTTTGATGATGAACTATCAAAAGACTGCGGGTTTTGTTCCCATATCAGGTCTTTGGTTTAATTTTGCCACCACTAAAAATGTAATGTGGCAAAAAGGGATGCTGTACTCCGAAGTACTCAGTCCTTCAGATAAAATGCTCTTAAAATGGAGGTCTCATCTGCCTGATCTGGTGGCAGCTCTGGTCAATGGAACAGATCCCATGTAACTTACTGAAAACAAAAGGGGAACTTTGAGATTATTGTACAAAACACTCAAGCATAAGCACAAATGAAATGCATTAAAAAATTACAACTGAAGTTAAGGCAAGTAAGACATGTGCAGTGTTTTAGAAAATATCTGAATCATATAACTGACAAAAAAAACAAATACAAAATTCACACACAGAACCATTGTGCCATAGTAAAACTAATTTTTCAAAGATGTCTCATTATGTCATTTTTTTGTTGCATGATATGACCCCCTATTTTCCTTGCCAAATAAGCCAAACAGACATAAATATTGTTTCAAGTTAATCTTCGTGAGTATAGCAGGTGTGACCATAATAGTCAAATCTGTATCACTGACATCAACTCCCTTTTCCCTATTTTGAACATGGGGTCAGGGTGTCATATCAACAGTGACTATCTCCTAGAGCCAATTATCATACCTCTGGGTCGTTATGTCCACTGTAATACCTTGTAAACCAGGACATTATACAGGAAAGTCTTATATATCAGTTTGCAGAATCCACATATTCTGTTACAGGGTAAAAATAATGAAAAGTCTCTTTCTCTGAAAAATTAGCAACCAAACATAAACAATCAATATACAGTTATATGTCAAATTACGTTTAGAGGAAAATTTCCCTAACGTGATTTGTGATAAGAAATCATATCCTTCACAAACCCTACTATACCTATTTTATTGCCAACATTACCACTTAGTATCTCTGAAAAAGGTGAAAACCATGAATCTCAAAATCATTGTGACATTATAGTGGTATTCAAGGCCTTTCTCTACTTACCAGTGTTGCTCATAAACAGTCACCATACTAGGAGTTGATGGATATAATTATAATAAATGCAGGTCTTATCAAAACTCGTCATTTTCTACTAAAAAAAAAAACAAAATAAACACATATGCTAAGAATAAAAAAAAATAAATAAAACACTAACAATACAGCATCCATGGGACCAGATGGCATCCCAGGCTGTGTACTACATGAACTACAAAATGAACTGGCACCTCACCTAAGTGTCATGTTTAATCATAGCCTCACCTCAGGCTTCGTGCCCACTGAGTGGTGCACAGCTACAGTTATCCCACTCCACAAGGGGGGATCCACCTTGGATCCCTAGAACTACTGCCCAATCAGTCTGACGGGCCTGATCTGCAAGGCCATGGAACATATTATCATGGAACTTGTAAACAAAGACATTGGCAACCTTCAAACACTAGACTCCACGCAGTTTGGGTTCGTGAAGGGACGATCTTGTCTCCTGAACCTGATGAACTTCTTCAAATCAGTTTCCAGAGCCATGGACAAGGGTACGGTGGTCCACACAGCCTATCTGGACCTCGCCAAGGCCTTCGACACCATCCTCCACTCTGGAATCATAGATAAACTTACTAAACTGTGCATTAATCCCTACTCAATGGGTTGCCAACTGGCTTACTGACAGAACCCACACTGTAAAAGTAGCTGACTCCAGCTCCAGTTCCAGACAAGTGACAAGTGGAGTACTCAGGGTTCAGTCCTGGGACTGCTCTTGTTTGGCATCTACTTCTCTGAAGTACAAGTCAAAACTAAGGAACTCTGGCTAACAAAGTTTGCAGATGACTGCAAACTGGGAGCCATTATTGAATCCCCAAATGATGTGGATATTCTACAAAAGGGCCTTGCAGGAACAGATCCTTGTTGCCAGAGCCATAGGCTCAAGCTCAATGCCAAGAAATGTATAGTTATCCCCTTTGAGAAAAAACATGTATGTGTGAATTACCACATAGGTGGCAGCACACTAAACACTGAAAGTGTGATAAGAGACTTAGGGACACAGGTGGACAGTGGTCTCACCTTTGATAACCACATCACCACAACAGTCAGGAGATCCTTCTATATGGCACACCTTATCACTAAGGGCTTTTCATGCAGAAAAAATGAGGTCATTGTCCCACTATACTCATCCCTCATTAGACCCATTATAGAAACGCTATGTTTGGTATGTACCTCTCAAGACATCTGCAACAACTGGAAAGGCCGCAGAAATACCTCATTAAAAAATCACAGGCCTAAAGCAGATGCCCTATGCTGACCATCTAAAAAAACTCCACCTATACTCTGTCACATATCATCTACTCAGAGGCGATCTCTGCTTAACATACAAGGCCATGTTAAACCCAGAGCTGTTGGACATGCTACACTTAAAGAAATCCAAATCCCTCAGAGACACATGCTCCAGGGATCTAAACCTTGTCATCACAATGAACAAAACATGCAGAAGGAATAGGTTCCTGACCCAGAGACTCCCCAGACTCTGGAATATACTGCCCATACATGTCAAGCAGAGCACTTCTTTGGCCTTCTTCAAAAGGAACCTTGATGATTGGATGGGAGATAGGAAATTCACCCCGGGGATCACATCAGTCGCCCTGCTAGACAGGGGTCCAAGGAAGTAAATACTGTGGGAAGAAATAGCCAGGGAATTGTTATCGCTAGGCTTGTATAGGCCCCAGGGCCTATATCCTAGTACCAACCTATGAACACACAATATCATACATATACTGCAGAAGCCTGTCTAAAAAGGAAGATCCTAATAAGAGTATTAGTATAAAGGAAAAAAATTGGTACAGGAAATTTAATTGGTTTAATATATTGAAAACCCACTTTCACAGAAAAAATATGAACTGTATCATGCTTAATTGGATTTGAAAGAGATTCAGAAATATGAAATAAACATTTAAAGCACAATTTTCTCTAAATCAGCAGGAAGACACACAACATCCACCAGATAAGAAAGAAAATTAATAAAAATAGAATTTGGTAGTTGTACTTTCCTCCAAAGCAATGCATGAAACACTCCCCATGCCATGGTCCTTTTTTAAAGTACATAATATTGAAAACCAAGTGACCCCAAACAAAGATGGAAGACCAAATTGCAAGTCTAAAGTCATAAGCCCCATCTGAGAAGAAGTTATCTCTAGCAGGCTGATCACTAAAGCTGCAACCAATTTTTTTCCTTTTATTTAAAATGAAAGGTCACTAAGAGGGCAAATTTATTTAGTACTTGTGTGCATGGGGATATCCTTGCCGGTTGAACAACTATCCAATGGTAAAAAGAGAGTAGACTGATAACTTCTTTTGCAGAACAGAAGAAATCAGTATCCAAAATCATGTGCAACCAAAACATAGCATAATATAGTATAATGAACTGTGTCAAAAGGTCTTCTGATACTACAACTCAGCAAAATATCAGAAGCATTTTGACTGACAGGAAATCAACCAATTCCTTAATGATAAGTAACACCTCATTAATGATCTTTTGAGGAGTCACAAATTCAGTGGAATATATATGCCTAATTGTGTAACAACTTAATCACCATTATGTAATCCACAGGACATAACATTATGGGTATCCAGTTATCATGCTTCTTCAGTCAATGATTCAGACAGCACAAAATAATCAAACTCAGAATTTCAGTGCCTCTAACAATATTTGTACTGCATCATGTCACCAGTCTTTAAACCAGATTTTGACAGTATGATACTGGATTAGGCCTATTTAAAATTCCAGTTGGAAATTCTTAGAAATAATATTATTGCAGTCTCTTTTGTGCCTCTTAACTTGACCCATAGTTTGCCCTGCTTCCTGCTTTCCACTGGAGTTGCTATCCTGTCATTTGTGCTCATTCTTCAACAAACCAAAATGATTATTTTTGTTTCTTTTTAACTACCATCCATAATGTGACAGCAGTCTCGTCACCCTTCTTCTAAACATACCTGATCATAGCATGCAAAAGCCATGTCCCAGAAATGTCTTTTGTATACCAACTATTGATGACTGCAAGGAAAACATGACTTTTATCCTCATGCAGACAGTTATAACATGAATATCCTTATCTACTTAGGTCAGGGCAGAATATTCACAGACAGTTTTTAAGATCTCACTTGATACTGGCAAAGTATAGTCCTTGTGAAGGAATTACAGATCACGAATTAATAACCAAGGGACAGACCAAGAGTTAATAATGACAGAACATCGCCTCAATATGTATATATGATCTTTATATAATTAATCATTATGGACATATTGTGCTCCTAGTCAACAAAACTATTGCCCACAAAATACTACATGGTATAAATAACATTCTTTCCTATCTATCTGACAGCATTAAACAGTAACGGGTTCCCTCCTCCCAGAATAAGCAAATCTTTGCCTCCATGCTAACTTGTTTTTCTTTTGACCATATCCACTGTGACACTGCCAGACCAGCTATCTCTAATTTTGTAAATAATTATATGTCATTTGTGAATATTGATATGATTTATACAGAACTGTATGTTATGTACTGAGTTTCAAAAATGTAACCGAAGCATACCTTGCTGGAACATAAAAGATTAACTTACAAAATGTCAAGAAAATAAGTTGAAATTAACTGCTTTACGATGTGCTATAAAAGTTAGTTACAATGCAGCAAGAAGACAGGATGTCTAGAGCTAGAAGTTTTTTCTATTGTCCTGGAGAGAAGTATTTACTGGGTTTAAAATTTAAAAGTGTTTAATTGTTTTACGACTTCCATTTCTGGGCAAACATCTGAGAGATATGTATTTTTAACTCAGAGATGTTAGTTTCTGTTTGCCTGGGAACTGAAGGCAGGTGACAAAAATAATGTCATTCAGGCTGACCCAGCAGTAATATTGATTTAAGAACTCTGTCTCAGAGAAAGACTGTGCATTTTGTATCTTGTCTTGGACCTAGAAACATCCATCCAGCACTTCTTCTTGGGTGTTGTCTGTTAGTAAGACTTAGGGCATAGTATCTCTTCTAGATACAAATAAGAATATAGTAAAGATTAGTTTAGATGTTTTCTGTATTTATTTGAGACTGTCCTGCAATGTTGTTTTAAAATATTCTCTGTGATTCTAAACTCTGCAGTTACTGTGTTGTTTGAGTATTGTCTTGCTCTTTTAATATTTATTATTAAATATATTTAAACCTATCTTTATGGCTGATATTTGTGAGACATATTAAAGCTCTTAGAGTACTTGCATATGTATTTGGTGACACTGTACAGGCCACTCCTGAATAGCCTTGCTCTTAGTCACACTTGCCATTTGGATAATAGTAACATTACACAGTAGGATTGGTCACCCTTTGGGAAAGGCATTAAAATAAATGGTTTCTGGTGGCAGTGATAGCTACCTTATGGTCTGGGAAGAATGGGGGATAGCTAGTAAACCTGTCCCACCCTTTCCTAGGTGTGTGTTTGTATATATGTTAAATCTCAAATTGTGTGTCAGCTACTTGGACAGGGACACAAAGCACTGGTTGGACAGAAAGACTGTTGGGAGAACTTGGCCTAGGACCCTGGTTAAGGACTCAACTCTATAGCTGTGCCAGTGATGAGTATTATTGGGGATTTGGAGAAAGAGGGAGAAACCAGCTCCAGACTGACTGTGATCTCTGTGTGCTCTTAAGGGAAAATGCTCTTTACTGTGTGTGTACTTGCCATCCTCCCATTGTGTATGTCTCTGTTGCCAGTGGTGAGGATTGAGGCTCCTTGATTACTAGGCAAGTGCATTGGCATCACATATTAATTGATGGACAGCGGTGGGATATCCACATCACATATTAATACATTGACAGTGATGAGTTAGCCACATCACATATAAATTGGCTTGTAGGGGTGTGGATATTGAATTCCTGTAGCCTGTGTACAGTGGTCACTGAAGGTGTTTGCACTCTTAATCATCCATGCAGTGAATATTCAGACTTCATATCATAATTGTTTTATTTTTTTTGTTAGTTTAGTTAGTCAGGGGGATGAGGCAAGCATATCAGCAGAGGAGTATGGCAAGCTGACAAGGAGCCAGTTGGTTGAGATGTGCCAGGCTAAAGGACTGGTACATGCCAACCTGACTAAAGCAGACATTATTGCAGCTTTAGTCACAGCTGCATCACAGAATAGCAACCAGGATGACAATCAGACTGGCCGTGGAGATGTACAACTCTCAGAAAATGGAGAGCTCAACCTTCCACAAAGGACTTAAAAATCCACCTGGAGTTAAAGAGACTTGAGATGGCAGCCAAGCATTTGGAAATAGAGGCAGCAGAGAGAATTAGATATCTAGAGACTGAGAAAAATGGGAAACTGCAATGTCTGAAGGCTGAGGAAAATAAGAAATTGCGATGCTTGGAAACTGAGGAGAAGAAGAGGTAGAGGCAACATGAAAAGGAAATGCTGACTCTTCAGCTGAGTCATGGAGGTAATGGGGAAGAGAGTAACTGAACCCCAGAAGCAACAAAGGTCAGTAAAATTATTCCACAATTGACAGAGGGGGATAATTTTGATAGTTTTATTCATATGTTTGAAAGGGTATGTAAACAGTATAATGTTTACCAAGGGCTCTGGGTACAGTTCCTGATACCCTTACTCCATGGTAAAATTGTAACTATAATTTCTAAACTGTATGGTACTGATTGTTTAATTATAATGTTGTAAAGAACTGTTTTTTTGAATGTTTTAAGTTAACAGCTGAAGCTTATAGGAAAATGTTTTGTGACCATAGATGCAAGGCAGATGAAAGTGTGTGTGAATTTGTTGCTGAACTAAGCACTTATTTTCATAGGTGGGTGAGTGGATGTCAGGTCACCACGTTTGAAGGGCTGGCAGACCTTCTGGTGAGGGAACAAGCCCTTAGCACTTTGCCTGAGGACATGAAAACCTGGTTAGCTGATAGACAATGCACTACTGCAGATGAGTTGCGGAAGAAGGGAAACCTATACCTAGCACACAGGACATCACTGTACAGGAAAGGGACACGCAGTGATACTCATGGGTCTAAGGGAAACCATGGTGGGTAGCCCAGAATGCCCCAACAGAGATGCCAGTAGCAGGGGAAGCCATTAATCCAGGTACATGTCCAGGACCAAGGGTTAAATGTTTTAAATGCAACCAGTGGGGCCATGTAGCAAATAAATGTCCATAAAGGCAAGGTGGGGAACAAAAGGTGGGAGAGCCAGTCAGTGGGAATGACAAAATTCCAGCAGTAAATTGTCTCGAGACAACAAGCTACCAAACTACCACAAGAGGATATATCCTATCTTAGTGAATGGGAAAGAGGCCATGGCTAAGAGAGACACACCCTCTGATATAACCATTACGAAGCCTACAATGGTTACAGATGAGCACTATTTGCTTGGGCAGTCTACTCCAGTCAGAGCTTTCGGAGGGACCCCATTCCAAATACCTTTGGCTAGGGTTCACCTTGAGTGGGAGGCTGGAAAAGGAAGCCAGCAAGTAGGTGTGTTCGAGGATATCCTTGCAGATATTCTGATAGGGAATGATTTTGATAATGCAGTACAGTGTGTGCATGCAGTTACAGGTAGTCAGGCTTAGAGAGAAGCATGTGGGTCTGGTAGCCTGGGGGAGACCTAGACAGACTGCACACTTGCAGCCAGGACTAGTGATGTGGTTGCTTCAGTGAGGGAGCTACCCTGTAGCAGTGAGACTGAGGGTGAGCCACAGCTGCTTGTGGGTACTGATTTTCTCTTGGACAGAGTAACTGCAATGGAAGAGGTGAGTAGTACAACCTGGGCTGACAGTGAAGCACTGCTGTCAGAGAATACCAGACTTCCTGTGGAAGGGAAGCTGGGAAGGGTTACTAAGAGAGAGTTGAGACAGGCTCAGCTGTCAGACCCTACATTACAAGGCCTGAGGGAGGTAGCTAGTGAGGCACCTGATTTTCAAGGGAAGGGAGAATCTGTATACTGGGACAAAGGGTTACTGTATAGAGAGTGGATCCCTGAGAGAGGGCTAGAGGGAGAGAGAATACAGCAGTTTTTAGTGCCCAGAGCCTACCGTCTGCCACTTCTAGCCATAGCCCATGATATTCCCTTTGCAGGTCATATGGGCATAAAATGTACAAAGAGACATATTATGCAGACATTCTATTGACTTGGTGTTTCCAGAGATGTAACAGGATACTGCAAGACCTTTGAGCAGTACCGAAAGGTAGGCAAGACAACAGACAAGGTGAAAGCTCCTTTGATGCCTTTGTCTGTGATAGAGTTGCCATTTCAGAGGGTAGCTATGATTAATGTGATGCCGCTGAGTACCCAGAGTTCCACAGAGAAAAAGTATATCCTAGTGGTAATAGATTATGTTACAAGATACCCTGAGGTGGTGGCTCTGTCCTCCATTGAGGCAGAAAAGGTGGCAAATGCTTTGTTAGAGATTTTCAGCAGGGTAGGTTTCCCATAAGAAATACTGACTGACAGAGGTGCCTATTTCATATCAGACCTGCTGGCTTGTCTGTGGAAGTACTGTGGGATGAAGTCCCTAAAGACTACCCCCTACCATTCCCAGACTAATGGTCTTGTTGAGAGGTTAAACACTACACTCAAGATGATGCTACAGGCATTTGCAGATGAGTTTAAGAGGAAGTGGGACAAATATTTGCCCCATCTGTTGTTTGTTTACAGAGAGGTGGCCCAGGAATCCACAGGGTTTTCGCCCTTTGAGTTGTTGTATGGGAATAGGGTAATGGGACCTCTAATTTGATTTGAGATGAGTGGGAGGGTGAATCCCACAAGGAGTCTGTTGTGGCATATGTCCTAAACCTCAGGACAAGATTCAGGGAACTCATGGGCTTGGCCCAGGAGAACCTGGCAGAAGCACAACAGCAGAAAAATGTCTGGTATGACAGGAATGCTAGAGCTAGGGAGTATTCTGCAGGGCAGCAGGTAATGATTCTCATTCCAGTTGGACACAACAAGCTGCAGGCAGCTTGGGGGAACCCTACAAGGTGGTAAGGGAGGCCAGTGATGTTAACTACATGGTCAAACTGCTAGGCAGGAGACAGGAGCACAAATTGTACCATGTCAACATGATGAAACACATGATAGGGAAGCCCTGGTGCTAAGTATTTGCAGTGGATGGCAGGAGGAGTCTGAGAGGGATCTGGTGACTGATCACAGTGAGGCTTGGACTGACATTTTGGTGGAAGGTGTAGTAATGTCCTAGCAGCTATCCCCTACCCAAGTTCGAGTAATCTGAGCAAAGTTACATGAGTCTGGAGGTATATCCACTGGGAAACCAGGGTGCATACAGGACCCCAAAGGCCTATTAAGCAGGCCTCTTATAGGGTGTCTGAGAGAGTCAAATAGACTCTGAAGGAGGAAATACAGGAAATGTTGGAACTAGGGGTAATTTAGGAGTCCAGCAGTCCCTGGGCCTCCTCAGTGGTGCTGGTACCAAAGAAGGATTGTTGCACCAGGTTCTGTGTGGACTACAGGAAATTAAATAGTCATACAGAGTCAGATGCTTACCCCATGCCTAGGACAGATGGAGCCCTAGAGCAGCTTGGTGGGGCTAAGTATTTTGTCACTATTGATCTTACTGAGGGCTACTGGCAGTTACCCTTGACACCCAGTGCTAGAGAGAGGTCAGCCTTTGTGACTCCTTTTGGCTTGTATGACTTCACAAAGATGCTCTTTGGTATGAAAAATGCCCCAGAAACTTTCCAGAGGCTGGTAGATCATATCCTAGCAGGGGCAGGAGAGTTTGCTCTTGATTACCTAGATGATATTACCATCTACAGCCATTCCTGGCAAGAACACCTTCAGCATGTCAGGGAGGTGCTGGGCAGACTACAGAGGGCAGGGTTGACCATTAAGCCCAAAAAATGTCAGGTGGGTATTGCAGAGGTCTCCTACCTGAGACATAAAGTGGGGAGTGGTAAGAACAGGCCAGAACCTACAAAAGTGGAAGCTATTCAGGCATGGCCTGCCCCTGTTATGAAAAAGCAGGTGAGGGCATTCTTAGGGACAGTGGGGTATTACGGAAAGTTTGTCCCCAATTATAGTACCATAGCTGCTCCCCTCACAGACCTGACAAGTAAAAACAGGACAGATAAGGTTGTGTAGACCCCAGCATGTGAGCAAGCATTCCAGAAGATGAAATGAGCTTTGGAAGGACCCCCTGTGTTAGCCAGTCCAGATTACAGCAAATAATTTGTTCTGCAGGTGGATGCTTCAAACCATGGGGTGAGGGCTGTACTTAGCCAGGTTTCCTCAGAGGGAGAAGAGCACCCCGTGGTATATCTCAGTCGTAGCCTCCAACCTAGGGAGGAATGTTATGCTGCTGTAGAAAAGGAATGCCTAGTTATAGTGTGGGCACTGCAGAATCTTCAGCCTTATCTGTATAGAAGGAAATTCACTGTAGTTACAGAACACAATCCCTTAACATGGCTACATCGAGTGAGCCAGCAAAATGCCAAGTTACTAAGGTGGAGCTTAGAGTTGCAAGCATATGATATGACAGTGCAGCACTGCAGTGGGTTTAGCAATGCCAATACAGATGGGCTCTCAAGACAGGGAATGGGGTAAGGTATTCCCAGATAGGCTCAAACCTTTTGAGCAACATTTCTCAAGGGTCACTTGAAAAACTAACTTGAGTTTTTGGGGGAGGGCATCACTTCCACTAAAACATATTATGCTGATGCAATTGGTTAACAAAGTTAACTAAGCGGGCCTACTGAACATGTACAGCCTACTCTTCCATTTGCCTAAGCAAGCCATTGCAACCTATAGCTACAATATAGAAACCTCATATCAAGATGGCGTCACCTCCAGTAATCACACTTGGAAGGAAAATTTCACTGTCAAGGAGAAACTTTTCACTTTGGTTAAAGAGTCAGACAGTACAAAATTATCAAACTCAGAAGGTCAGTGTCTATGACAAGAACTGTACTACCTTTTTCCGACCCTTAAACCAGAAAATTTCCACAATTCAACCTATACTCTGTCACACAAGGATTTCTAAGTGTACTTAAATCTTGACATGCCCCATCTAGATAACACACAAATTAACATAAAAAAGGTCTTCAGTTTTTTCAGTAACATTTCAGTGCAAATTGCACTATGGAGACATAGCAAATGACAAAACAAAACATATCTCCTTGTATGGAAATATCCAAAAGCAAGTATCTACCAGGATGTATCATTGTAGCATCAAGCACAGTACTTGTACATTGGTTTTACCTTAATTAGTAAATTGTGACTCTCACTTGAACCCTGACTCCAAGTCATCTTTTGTCTCATGGCAGTTTCACTTTCAGAAATCTGGCCTACAGCAGTTAATCTTATATCCAACAGACAGAATGAGGAAACATATATTCAATACAATAACTCTACTTTTCAGCTTCTTTAGTCTTCTGAGCCTTTCCTTCTGCTTTCCAATGCCAGTATGTATAGCTATAGTACCTTCATGGTCAGGTGACATCTCAGGAGTCAAGAAAAGAAAGAAAGAAGCAGATCCTACCTGCATAACACTTGAGGAAACATTAGCAGACAGAGAAGTATTACTACCACCCTGTTTACCCTGTGTATTTAACAAAATCATAGTCACATTACTATAGGAACATGTAACACTGGTCTAACAGAACATGAATAAACCACTGAAACAACACTTAGAGAAGGAGAAGGACCATTTGTTTGCAGCAGGGGTTAAGTAATAGTTATGCGAGCCAATCAAAAATCATCAGTACTACTACAATGCCTGCAAAAGTTCTTACGACTGCTTGGCCATGATCTTTTTCTCCAGGTAAGTCAGAGGAACTTTCATCAGACATTTCTATGAGATGATATAAGTCCGTAGAAAAATTACAAGGTTTAGGCTAATTTGAGTAGCACAAAATAACTCTACAGCCATATATTAACCATGCTTTCAAGATGTTTCTGTTGGTATTTTTAAGATGCGAATAAACTTAAGCCTCAATTTCATGAACCTCTAGAGTCAGTTATTTTATGAATAGCATGAACTTGCTCACAAAGCTAACTTTGAATCATCAGTCTTACATTTACAAATAGATGTTTTGCTTCTGTAATGTCTAGTCTGCAACAACACAATTCATAAAAGGAGATAAATCCTAAATCCTTTTTTCCTAGGAAGATAAAGGATTGTTTTTGACCAATCACAGGCAAAAAAGCTATATTTTAAAATGTACACAGAAGAATAAGAAAAATCTGCAGAGTTGATCAGCCGTGGTTCAACTCAGAATCTAACTGGGGGGGGGGGCGTGGCCAAGGATGAACACAGGATAGCAGCAGATTTCTTCAGCTCCACCAATTTCATTACATTGACAGGAATTAATTACTTAAAAAATTAATTCTTGAAATAATTTTCTTTCTAAATATGTTTGTTTTATATAGTTCTTGAACTATATCTAAAAAAGAAAGGAAATCTTAATAATATTCCTGTCAGAAATTACTTTGGAAATTTTCCTGTCAGTTTATCAGTCTGAAATGAGTTCCAGTAAGACAAATTCTCAAGACTCCAGCATCAAGAAAGAACTTCAGTCTCTGATAATTATAGTCCAGCAACTTACTGCTAAGATGGATAAAATGGATACTAAAATAGACACTTTCATAGAAAAATACAAAACAAATAGACTTGTTACATATGGACCTGCAACAACAGAAGATCCAGATGACAGGCATAGAAGAAGCTGTGAATGACAAGGAAAATAAAATACAAGAACAGGAAATCAACATTGAGTTTCTGCTGAAACAAAATACACATTTACAAACAAAGCTGGATGACCTGGAAAATAGATCTAGGCGCAATAACATTAGGATTTTTGGACTGCCAGAAAATATTGAAGGTAACAATATTACTTCTTTTATAACAACATGGCTCCCTAAAACTTTAGATTTACCAGAAGCATTCTCTTTTGGTATCGAAAGAGCACATAGATCTATA